>NC_057800.1:544149452-544194887 GCF_018294505.1 Triticum aestivum
GAGTGTTGGTCCAAACTAGAGCCCTGTGTAGCGCCCCCTCGGGGAAACTCGAGGTTTGGTTTTAGTTGTATGGAGCGCTCATCTGAGTGTGCCCTGATAACGAGATATGTGCAGCTCATATCGGGATTTGTCGGCGCATTCGGGCGGTGTTGCTGGACTTGTTTTACCATTGTCGATGATGTCTTGTAACCAGGATTCCGAGTCTGATCGGGTCTTCCTGGGAGAAGGAATATCCTTCGTTGACCGTGAGAGCTTGTGATGGGCTAAGTTGGGACACCCCTGCAGGGATTGAACTTTTGAAAGCCGTGCCCGCGGTTATGGGCAGATGGGAATTTGTTAATGTCCGGTTATAGAAAACCTGAAACTTAACTTAATTAAAATGCATCAACCGCGTGTGTAACCGTGATGGTCTCTTCTTGGCGGAGTCTAGGAAGTGAACACGGTGTTGGAGTAATGCTTGACGTAGGTTGTTCTAGGATCACTTCTTGATCATAGTTGTTCGACCGTGCTTTTACCTTCTCTTCTCGCTCTTATTTGTGTATGTTAGCCACCAAATATGCTAGTCGCTTGCTGCAGCTCCACCTCATACCTTTTACCTACCTATAAGCTTAAATAGTCTTGATCGCGAGGGTGTGAGATTGCTGAGTCCCCGTGACTCACGGATACTTCCAAAACCAGCTTTCAGGTACCGACGATGCCGTGAAGGTGACGCAACCGAGCTCAAGGAGGAGGTCGATGAAGATCGTGTTCGTTATGTTGTTCTGTTTCCAGTTGATCAGTAGTGGAGCCCAGTTGGGACGATCGGGGATCTGTGTAGCATTTGGGGTAGTCTTCTTTTATTTTGGTTCCGTAGTCGGACCTTGTTTGTATCTGGATGATGTAATGCTTTATTCATGTATTGTGTGAAGTGGCGATTGTAAGCCAACTATGTATTTACTTTCTTATTCTTTACATGGGTTGTGTGAAGATTACCTCACTTGCGACATTGCTTTCAATGCGGTTATGCCTCTAAGTCGTGCTTCGACACGTGGGAGATATAGCCGCATCGAGGGCGTTACAGTGATGCATAGCAACGAGAGGGGAGAGTGTTGTCCACGTACCCTCATAGACCGAAAGCGGAAGCGTTAGCACAACGTGGTTCATGTAGTCGTACGTCTTCATGATCCGACCGATCAAGCACCGAATGCACGGCACCTCCGAGTTCTGCACACATTCAACTCGATGACGTCCCTTGAACTTTGATCCAGCCGAGCTTTGAGGGAGAGTTCCGTCAGCACGACGGCGTGTTGATGATGATGATGTTCTACCGACACAGAGCTTTGCCTAAGCACTGCTACGATATGACCGATGTGGATTATGGTGGAGGGAGGCACCGCACAGGGCTAAGAGATCCCAAGGGGAGGAGGAGCATGCCAAGGGGAGGAGGCGCGCCCAAGGGGGGGGGCAATCCTAATCCAAGTAGATTTTGCCCCCCTTTCCTATTCCAACTAGGAGAAGGGGGAAGGAGGAGGTGGAGAGAAGGAAGGAGAAAGGGGGGCCGCCGCTCCCTTCCCTTTCCCAATTCAGATTGGGGCAAGGGGGGCCACGCGCCACCTCCTACCGCCTCTCCTCTTCCACTACTTGGGCCCATGAGGCCCAATAACCCCCGGGGGGTTCCGGTAACCCCCCGGTACTCTGGTATATATCCGATAACCCCCGGAACCATTCCGGTCTTCGAATATAGTCGTCCAATATATCAATCTTCATGTCTCGACCATTTCGAGATTCCTCGTCATGTCCGTGATCACATCCAGGACTCCGAACTACCTTTGGTACATCAAAACACATAAACTCATAATATAACCGTCATCGAACTTTAAGCGTGCGGACCCTATGGGTTCGAGAACTATGTAGACATGACCGAGACACGTCTCCGGTCAATAACCAATAGCGGAACCTAGATGCTCATATTTCCTCCTACATATTCTACTAACATCTTTATCGGTCAAACCGCATAACAACATACGTTGTTCCCTTTGTCATCGGTATGTTACTTGCCCGAGATTTGATCGTCGGTATCTCAATACCTAGTTCAATCTTGTTACCAGCAAGTCTCTTTACTCGTTCCGTAACACATCATCCTGTAACTAACTCATTAGTTACAATGCTTGCAAGGCTTAAGTGATGTGTATTACCGAGTGGGCCCAGAGATACCTCTCCGACAATCGGAGTGACAAATCATAATCTCGAAATATGCCAACCCAACAAGTACCTTTGGAGACACCTGTAGAGCACCTTTATAATCACCCAGTTACATTGTGACGCTTGGTAGCACACAAAGTGTTCCTCCGGTAAACGGGAGTTGCATAATCTCATAGTCATAGGAACATGTATAAGTCATGAAGAAAGCAATAGCAACAGACTAAACGATGAAGTGCTAAGCTAACGGAATGGGTCAAGTCAATCACATCATTCTCCTAATGATGTGATCCCGTTAATCAAATGACAACTCTTTGTCTATGGTTAGGAAACATAACCATCTTTGATTCAACGAGCTAGTCAAGTAGAGGCATACTAGTGACACTCTGTTTTGTCTATGTATTCACACATGTATCATGTTTCTGGTTAATACAATTCTAGCATGAATAATAAACATTTATCATGATATAAGAAAATAAATAATAACTTTATTATTGCCTCTAGGGCATATTTCCTTCAGCTACCAAGTACCACCAGCCGACACAGCTTGAAGTCCTTGGAAGATCTCTCGTGCGTAGCACCTGCCGACCAGGCATGACAAAGTGTAGCACCTGTCGGTCAGGCATGGCTTGACATCTCCACCGAAGCTCCGTGCAAGACGAAGCCGCTCCACCTCCTGCCTCTGACTTCCAGCGCTGCTCCACAAACGATGCTCCCAAGAGAGAAACGACACCGCAGTGCTGCCATCGTCCGATCTGGAACACCAGATCCTAGGGTTTCCCCCGTAGCAGCACGAGTGGGTCGACAGTAGTTACACGACGATGCCTTCATCAAGGTAACGGCATAGAACGCCGCCATCGCCTGCCATCGGCTCGGTTTTCATCGGCAACCATGTCTCCCCAACTCGCAACCGGGACTAGATGATAGATCTCGAGATCCGATCACCAAGCTTTTGGTCGGCCACCGCCGACGAAGAAGATGATCACCACCACTGGCTACACCGGCCAGAACAGATCTGCCATGGGTGCCGCCAAGCAGTCCACCAGGCCCTCGACGTCGCCGCTGATCTAAAGCCAGATGACATGCCGCCGAAGACCGCATCGCGCCGCCGCCCGATCCAGGCCAGCCGCCGCCCGTGGCCCGAGGCAGGGCCGACCGCCGCCGCCGTCGAAGCCAACGTCGTCGCTTCTAGATCGGCCATACATCCACGCATGTTGGGGCCCCGCCACCCCTGAGACGCTGGAGGGAGGAAGAGCCCCCGGCACCGCCGTCTGCCTCCGGGCGCAAGCCGGTGGCGTCCTCCGGCAGCGACGGGAGGAGGGGAGGAAGATGGGCTAGGCCCGGCGACGGCTAGGGTTGGGGAGCCCCCGAGTCGCCCGAGCGGGGGGCGACGCGGGGGACGTAGGGGACACCGCTTGCGCACAACATGGTCATGAACACCCGCCATGCTTATCTTCTACTCCTTACGTTCCTAAATATAAGTCTTGTTAGACATTTTAAATAGACTACAACATACGAATGTATGTAGACATACTTTAGAGTGTAGATTAACTCATTTTGTTTTGTATGTAATTATTTGTTGAAATTTTTAGAAAAACTTGAAAGTATTAGTTACAACTCACTATTCAAAGAACCTCTTTCCTAAAAGGAGAGACACGAGTGAAAGTTCAATCACGCCCTTCAACATATTTTGACGTTGATGACAATATACATATAAACATAAGCGAGTCTACTAAGCAGGCTTAAACATGCCCAAGCCTACCCTCCAATAAATATATATTTTCTACTACTACCGTTCTTAGCCAGCTCTCATGTCTCAAGTCTCAACTCGTGTAGTACTCCACGGCTCTCACACACGCACGGGCACAACCGCCAACAGGAGCAGACGCGGCCATGCGGGGATCGACGAAGCTCCATGCCTTCAACCCTAGCGAGCGGACGCACGGCAAGCTGCAGCCATCGCCCCGCACCGGGAGCCCTGAGCCAACGGCCAGCAGTTGGCATCGGTTGTTTTAGGGGAAAAAAACTATGCTATACGTGAAATCCTTGAAATATCGTGCTAAGCCGGTAGCATAAATACTCTCATGAACTGTTGATTGATATCAAACACAACTTATTTACAGATTTACAAATGTGAAGAGAAGCATATTTTGAGCTTATTTGGACAAAATAGGAGATGGTGGCTATTTTGCTAAATAGAATCAAAATTTGATATTTTAAAAAATCTAAAAATTACCCATCAAACAATAAAACGTTTTCAATAATAATCTGGGAATTTTTTAGCTTATTCGGACGAATGGACTAGGAGGTCGCTATTTAGCTATACAGATCCAAATTCCCGTTCGAAACATGATATTTTGCAAGAATTACAGAAAAAAAATCATGCATCTGCAGTAATTTAGGATTATTTAAGGTTGTTCTGAAAAAAGATTATGAGATAATAGTTTTTTCTTTCAAATGACATTTAATTTTTCTCGTCGTTAACTTCGAGCCCATCCTTCATTTTCATTCTAGATTCGCCACTGCATATAGAGGACAAATTACGTTTTCTAAGTGAATACACAGGCTTTAGTCCCCATGGAAATTGTGTGTGGATCATAGACCCCCCAAAATGGATATGACTCAAGAATGGTGCAATAACAACAAGACGTGAAGCTTTTCTGTTTACCTCATGAGTTCTAGGGATCCGACATAATTAAGATGAGGTCAAAGGGTACATGATGGATTTGCCGAAGTCAGCATCACCTATACACAATTCCACTCATATCATTCACAAAAGTCCAAAGCCAAATAATCCTACCTAGTTCCAACTTCTATTTGGCCAAATTCCCAAATTCATTGTATGGCAGGACTGTCCAGGCTGCTTTCTTTTTTTAGTAAAGACCGTTCAGGCTGCTAGCCAGGTACGCCTGTTGGGCAAGATGGTTAGTTAGGCGAGGCCTTCATACGGTCTTATAGCTGGACTATTTGGGCTACTTGCTCGTCCGGGGCCCGGACTGTACGACTTCCCCGCCGTGTCCGGCTTGATGGTCTCAAAACAACAAAACGTCAAACACCAAGCCGGACTGTCTAAGCTGCTAACCAGACGTATGGCATTTCGCCGGATTGCCTGGACTGCATGTCAGACGTCCGGTTGATGCCCTGCCTTGCTCTGTTTTTAGCCTTCTCTACACGTTACTACAATGATCAGACTGTCCAGCTAGGCTAGGACGTTTGTCCCATGCAAAAAACTGCCTCAAATGGCTAGTTCGTGGGATATATACCCCTCCACCATTTTGTGGAGGGGTTGACCAACAGTTTGAAACAGTCCATAAGACACTGGAAAGGCTCCCTCTCACTTCTTTTACACCAAATCTTAGACTCCAAAGAGATTTATGGGGGTTCTAGAGAGAGATTTCACCCATTGATAGACCGACTCCTCTTTCTTTTGACCGAAACAATTTGTGATTTGAGCATTTCCCCCTTGATCTTGTTTCTCTTTGAGGTTAGAGACTTCTAGACGGTAGGAGTGCTCGAGGGAGAAATCGACTGTGATTTACCTCGGAAAATTTGTGAAAGTTTGGAGGCCGCCTCAAGGTCTACCACAAGTTGTTGGGAATCACATTCGTTGTCAGCCTTCATGATGTCGGTGTACCTTCGTGGTAACACCCACCTCTTCAACATTGATTAGCTTCCCTTGGATGAACATTAGGATTCATCCTCATTTTCAGAGTTCCATTTATCCCTAGCCCTAGCTCTTATTTGTGGTTATTTTGGTCACTTAACCTTGCACTTGTTATATGCTATTGTGTTTGTTTAACTTATGTCATTGTGAACACATTTAATACACTTGTTATCTCACTCTAGCAATTGTTTAGGCCAACTTTATATTTCACATTCGCCTAAACTTACTAATAATTAAGAAAAAAATAATTGTATCTGTTCACCCCCTCTATGTCCATTTTAATCCTTTCAACCAATATGAGATCCTCATGCTCTATGAGTAGAACGTGAAATTAGATATTAGAGATTTCTAGTGACCCCTCATGTAGTAGTATTGCCGTATGAGTAGTACTCCATCATAAAAAAAAATTGAAGAGCGAAACGGAGCTGCTCTGCTATGCAAGTGAGGGTCAGGCCCCCGCGTCGCCCCCCGCTCGGGCGACTCGGGTGGCTCCCCAACCCTAGCCGCCGCCGGGGCCTAGCCCATCTTCCTCCCCTCCTCCCGCCGCCGCCGGAGGACGCCGCCGGCTTGCGCCTGGAGGCCGACGGCGGTGGCGGGGGCTCTTCCTCCCTCCCGCGTCTCAGGGGTGGTGTAACACCCACGATGCGGCTATATCTCCCACGTGTCGGAGCACGACTTAGAGGCATAACCACATTGTAGGCAATGTCGCAAGAGAGGTAATCTTCACACAACCCATGTAATGAATAAGGAAAGGGGTACATAGTTGGCTTACAATCGCCACTTCACACAATACATGAATAAAGCATTACATCAACCGGATACAATCAAGGTCCGACTACGGAACCAAAATAGAAGAAGGCCACCCCTAATGCTACAGATCCCCGATCGCCCCAACTGGGCTCCACTACTGATCAACTGGAAATGGAACAACAAAACAAACACGATCTTCTTCGAGCTCCTCCTTGAGCTCAGTTGCGTCACCTGCACGATGTCATCGGCACCTACAAGCTGGTTTTGGAAGTATCTATGAGTCACGGGGACTCAGCAATCTCACACCCTCGCGATCAAGACTATTTAAGCTTTTGGGTAGGTAAAAGGTATTTGAGGTGGAGCTGCAGCAAGCACTAGTATATATGGTGGCTAACTTACGCAAATGAGAGCGAGAAGAGAAGGCAAAGCACGTTCGAGAATGTATGATCAAGAAGTGATCCAAGTCTACTTACGTTCAAGCATAACTCCAACACTGTGTTCACTTCCTGGACCCCGCCGAGAAGAGACCATCACGGCTACACACGCGGTTGATGCATTTTAATTAAGTTAAGCTTCAGGTTTTCTACAACCGGACATTAACAAATTCCCATCTGCCCCTAACCGCGGGCACGGCTTTCGAAAGTTCAAAACCCTGCAGGGGTGTCCCAACTTAGCCCATCACAAGCTCTCACGGTCAACGAAGGATATTCCTTCTCCCAAGACAATCCGATCAGACTCGGCATCCCGGTTACAAGACATCTCGACAATGGAAAAACAAGTCCAGCAACACCGCCCGAATGTGCCGACAAATCCCGATAGGAGCTGCACATATCTCGTTCTCAGGGCACACTCAGATGAGACATCCTACGAGTAAAACCAACCCTCAAGTTGCCTCGAGGTGGCCCCGCAGTCTACTCAGTCGGACCAACACTCAGAGGAGCATTGGCCCAGGGGGGTTTAAATAAAGATGACCCTTGAGTCTGCGGAACCCAAGGGAAAAAGAGGCTAGGTGGCGAATGGTAAAACCAATGTTGGGCATTGCTGGAGGAGTTTTATTCAAGACGAACAGTCAAGAGGTTCCCATTATAACCCAACTATGTAAGGAACGCAAAATACGGGAACATAACACCGATATGACGGAAACTAGGGCGACAAGAGTGGAACAAAATACCAGGCATAAGGCCGAGCCTTCCACCCTTTACCAAGTATATAGGTGCATTGATACGTCTCCGTCGTATCTACTTTTCCAAACACTTTTGCCCTTGTTTTGGACTCTATCTTGTATGATTTGAATGGAACTAACCCGGACTGACGTTGTTTTCAGCAGAATCACCATGATGTTGTTTTATGTGCAGAAAACAAATATTCTCGGAATGACCTGAAACTCCACGGGAGGTCTTAGAAAAAACAATAAAAAATCCTCGCCAAATATGAAGACCACGGGGCTCACACCCTTTCCATGAGGGTGCGGGCGCCCCCCCTAGGGCGCGCCCCCCTACCTCGTGGGAACCCTGTTGACCCTCCGACGCCAACTCCAACTCTATATATTTGCTTTCGGAGAGAAAAAAATCAGGAAGAAGAAATCATCGCGTTTTACGATACGGAGCCGCCGCCAAGCCCTAAAACCTCTCGAGAGGGCTGATCTGGAGTCCGTTTGGGGCTCCGGAGAGGGGGATTCGTCGCCGTCGTCATCATCAACCATCCTCCATCACCAATTTCATGATGCTCACCGCCGTGCGTGAGTAATTGCATCGTAGGCTTGCTGGACGATGATGGGTTGGATGAGATTTATCATGTAATCGAGTTAGTTTTGTTAGGGTTTGATCCCTAGTATCCATTATGTTCTGAGATTGATGTTGCTATGACTTTACTATGCTTAATGCTTGTCACTAGGGCCCGAGTGCCATGATTTCAGATCTGAACCTATTATGTTTTCATCAATATATGAGAGTTCTAGATCCTATCTTGCAAGTCTATAGTCACCTACTATGTGTTATGATCCGGCAACCCCGAAGTGACAATAATCGGAACCACTCCCGGTGATGACCATAGTTTGAGGAGTTCATGTATTCACTATGTGCTAATGCTTTGTTTCGGTTCTCTATTAAAAGGAGGCCTTAATATCCCTTAGTTTCCAATAGGATCCCGCTGCCACGGGAGGGTAGGACAAAAGATGTCATGCAAGTTCTTTTCCATAAGCACGTATGACTATATACGGAATACATGCCTACATTACATTGACGAACTGGAGCTAGTTCTGTGTCACCCTATGTTATGACTGTTACATGATGAACCGCATCCGACATAATTATCCATCACTGATCCGATGCCTACGAGTTTTCCATATACTGGTTTACGCTTATTTACTTTTCCGTTGCTACTGTTACAATCACTACTAAATACCAAAAACATTACTTTTGTTGTCTTTACTTTTGTTGCCGCTACCGCCACTATCATATTACTTTGCTACTAAACACTTTGCTGCAGATACTAAGTTTCCAGGTGTGGTTAAATTGACAACTCAGCTGCTAATACTTGAGAATATTCTTTGGCTCCCCTTGTGTCGAATCAATAAATTTGGGTTGAATACTCTACCCTCGAAAGCTGTTACAATCCCCTATACTTGTGGGTTATCAAGACTAATTTCTGGCGCCATTGCCGGGGAGCATAGCTCTATTCTTTGAGTCACTTGGGATTTATATTTGCTGGACACTATGAAGAACTTGAGAGATCCAAAAACCAAGATCTATCCCTCAACTACGAGGGGAGGTAAGGAACTGTCATCTAGCTCTGCACTTGATTCACCTTCTGTTATGAGTAAGTTTGCGACACCTATATCTGCTTCTGCTATTCGTTCTAATATGTCGCATATTATTGATGATGCCACTTCTGCTATGCATGATACTTATGATGAAATTGCTTCTATGCCTGATACTACTGTGCCCCTTAGTGAATTTCTTGAAGAACAAATTGCTAGGGCTAGAGAAAAAGAAATTATTGAATCTGAATATGATGATGATAGTGATGATGAAAATATGCATGTTATTCCTGAAGGTAATTTATTTGATCAAGATGCTTCTTTAGCTATTTTAGTTTGCAGAGATAGATATGAGCTTAAGAGGTTATTAATTAAATGGAACAAAGAATCACTTAGAGATAAAATGAAACCCGATCCTGCTTTTGCTACTTCACCTATATGTGTTCCTGATAAAGATTATGAATTCTCTGTTGATCCTGATATAATTACTTTGGTTGAATCTTATCCGTTTTATGGCTATGAATCTGAAACTGTTATGGCACATCTTACTAAGTTAAATGATATAGCTGCCCTGTTCACTAATAATGAGAGATCACGTTACCTCTATTTACTCAAAATATTTTCGTTCTCATTAAAGGGCGATGCTAAGATATGGCTTAATTCTCTTGATCATGGTTGTGTGCGTAGTCCCCAGGATATGATTTATTACTTCTCTGCTAAATATTTCCCTGCTTATAAGAAACAAGCTGCTTTGAGCGAAATATACAACTTTGTGCAAATTAAAGAAGAGAGTCTCCCACAAGCTTGGGGGAGGCTTCTCAAGTTACTTAATGCTTTGCCTGATCATCCTCTTAAGAAACCTTAAATACTTGATATCTTTTATAATGGACTAACCGATGCTTCCAGAGATTACCTGGATAGTTGTGCTGGTTCTCTTTTCAGGGAAAGAACACCGGATGAAGCTGAAATTCTATTGAATAATATGTTGACAAATGAAAATAATTGGGCACCTCCTGAGCCACCTCCTGAACCAACTCCTGCTACAATTACTCAACCTATTCCTAAACCAACTCCGAAGAAGAGAGGTGTTCTATTTCTCAGTCCCGAAGATCTGCAAGAGGCAAAGAAATCTATGAAAGAAAAAGGTATTAAAGTTGAAGACGTTAAGAATTTACCTCCTATTGAAGAAATACATGGTCTTAATTCATCGCCTGTTGAAGAAACTTATGACCTCAATCATTTATTTACTGAAGAACCTCCTGATCCTGATATCCCGACACAGGTAGTAAAGGTAAATTCTCTCTATAGATATGATAAAGCTGAAGTCCCTCCTACTAAAATTGCTAGTCAGTGCTTGGATGAGTTTGATAACTTTATGTATAAGCAAGATGACTTCAATGCTTATTTTGGTAGACAATTAAAAGAAAATGCTTATATGATTAGACGCTTGGGTGATTATATGGCTGATATTAAAGGTGAACTTAAACTTATTAGCAAACATGCTTCTATGGTCACCACTCAAGTAGAACAAGTACTTAAAGCTCAAAAAGAAGTGCTTAATGAAATGAATAGTAAGAAAAATGATTATGCTGTTAGAGTGGCTACTAGAACTGGTAGAATGACTCAGGAACCTTTGTATCCTGAAGGCCACCCTAAGAGAATCGAGCAAGATTCTCAAAGAAATAATATTGATGTTCCTAGTTCTTCTAAAAAGAAGAAGAAAAAATGATAGAACTGTGCAAACTTCTAGTGAACCTATTGCTGAACCACCTGATAATCCAAATGATATATCTATGTCTGATGCTGAAACACAATCTGGTAATGAACATGAACCTACTAAAAATATTAATGATGATGTTCATGATGATGCTCAACCTAGTAATGATAATGATGTAGAAATTGAACCTGTTGTTGATCTTGATAACCCACAATCAAAGAATCAACATTATGATAAAAGAGACTTTGTTGCTAGGAAACATGGTAAAGAAAGGGAACCTTGGGTTCAGAAACCCATGCCCTTTCCTCCGAAACCATCCGAGAAAAAGGATGACGAGGATTTTGAGCGCTTTGTTGAAATGATTAGACCTATCTTTTTGCGTATGAGATTAACTGATGTGCTCAAAACAAATCCTTATGCTAAATATATGAAGGATATCATTACTAATAAAAGAAAGATACCGGAAGCTGAGATTTCCACCATGCTTGCTAATTATACTTTTAAGGGTGGAATACCAAAGAAACTTGGAGACCCCAGAGTACCTACTATACCTTGCTCCATTAAAAGAAATTATATTAAAACTGCTTTATGTGATCTTGGAGCCGGTGTTAGTGTTATGCCTCTCTCTTTATATCGTAGACTTGACTTGAATAAGTTGACACCTACTGAAATATCTTTGCAAATGGCTGATAAATCAACTGCTATACCTGTCGGTATTTGTGAGGATGTGCCTGTTGTGGTTGCAAACGTTACTATTTTAACGGACTTTGTTATACTTGATATTCCCGAGGATGATAGTATGTCTATTATTCTTGGAAGACCTTTTCTTAACACTGCAGGGGTTGTTATTGATTGCAACAAAGGCAATGTCACTTTTCATGTTAATGGTAATGAGCATACGGTACACTTACCGAGGAAACAACCTCAAGTTCATAGTATCAACTCTATTGGAAAAATTCCATCGATTATATTTGAAGGTTTTGAATTCCCTCTTCCTACTGTCAAAAAGAAATATGCTATTCTTATTATTGGGGATGTGCATATCCTCGTTGAGGTAACTTAGTGTTATTCGAAATTTCTCTGGTTTCATGATTATCGGAATGAGTTTGTTAACAAGACTTGATCAACCTTGTTAGCGGATTCTTTTTGATGAGCATGAGATGGATGAAACTAGAAGCACAAACTTTTGTATCCTCTTTATATTTTCTGTTATTTATATTAAATAAAGTAAAAATAGTATTTTTTTTGTTTGTTTCCTGACTTATCCGTGTAATATAAAAATATCCCAAAAATAAAAGTCCTCAGAATGCCATGCCAATTAAATATGATTTTTCGGGAATATTTGAGGATTTACTGTGCAAAAATTACCGAGGGAGGAGCTGCCACCTAGTCATGAGGGTGGTGGGTGGCCCCCCCTATAGGGTGCGCCTCCTGCCTCGTGGGCCCATGGTGGCCCTCCTCCACTTATTCCAGCACCCAGCTTCTTCTTCTATCTCACACAAACCCGAAAAACCAACTCAAGCACGAGTTTCAGCCACTTTTGCTGCGATTTTCGATCTCCTTGCTCAAAGCACCTCTCGCAAAACTGCTTGGGGAGATTGTTCATTGGTATGTGACTCCTCCATTGGTCCAATTAGTTTTTGTTCTAGTGCTTTGTTCTTTGCAAATTTGTGCTGCATAGGTAACCATGTTCTTGAGCTTGCATGTCAAATTTATATGGTTCCTAGTAGTTATAATGCTTTATATAGGCTCTAGGCACTTGTAGGAGTAGTTACTATCAGTTTTATTGAGTTTGGTTTACTTTTATTTTGAAGTTACTAAAAATTTCAGATTGTTTCAGAAAAATGATGAGGAGATTATTGAGGGGCTCATCAAGCCAAAGCTCAAAGGAAAAGGCACCTAAGCCTAAGTATAATTTGCCACGCACCGCGGAGATTCGGGCGTGTGAATGGCCTTCTGAAGATTTCTTGAGAGCAGCCGGTATCTATGAAGATTTTCATGAATTGGATCACAATGCAAGCCTCACCGCTTTCCTCCACGACCAATGCGATCAGTGTCTCTTACTCACAAATACCTTTGTGCAAAACTTTTATTTTCATCCTAGGAACTCACCACCTAAGGTGGAATTTAAATTATATGATGAGCCCAAGGAGATGTCACTTTATGATTTCTATCGGATTTGTTTAGTCCCTTTTGAGGGCAAGACAGAAGAACCACATCATGATGATGTGGCTGGATTTATTGATAATATCACTGTAGGAGAAACCAGGAAGGTTTCCGATGCACGAATCACAAGCATACATTTTCCTATTTTGCGTTACTTTGCATTATTTGCTAGTCGTTGTTTAATTGGACGCGGAAATTTTGGAAACCTTAGTATCCCTGATTTAATTATTCTGCTCCAAGGTTTATATAGTGATAACACTTTTAGTTTGGGCGGTATTATTGCTAGACGGTTAAATATGAACCGTACTAAGGGCCCCATCTTTGGAGGCATCTATGCCACACGCCTAGTCGAACATTTTAACATACCTATTAGGCATGCTGAGACTGAAGAAAAAGTGCTACCCCGTGTTTATCTAGATCATGAAAGTATGGTGGCACATGATTTTATTGTTAAGAATAGGGCAGGGGAGCTTAGATATCAATTGTTCTTTAATAAACATCATCCTGAGACTATTACCCTGCCTGCTCCTTCTTTGTTTGATTTGACTGTAGGCACATACCTTGTTCCGTTGACGGCTATTCACGCCTACCAAAACCCTGCACTAGTCGAGGAGCCAGAACAGGAACCACAAGATGAGCCTCCGCGACAATCTGTTTATTCTTGGGATCCAGAGATGACTGTCAGCCAGTGGCAGTCAAAGTCTTTTTCTTCATCACAGTATGATCCCAACTATTCTTCGTCGCAGTATGACCCCAACAACTATTATTATGAATATCCGCCAGGCCAGCCATGGCCATAGACCAACTTAGACCAAAAGCCTAAGCTTGGGGGAGTACGTATTTCTCACCGACATTACATTTCTGTTCACACACACTCATTGCTAGATGTCGGTGCTCATACTTTTTCACTGTAATATCCATGCTAGTTTATTTTTTTTCCTGCTTTCTTCTTGTGTGTTTGCTTAACCTTAAGAAAAACCAAAAAAATTAGTAGTAGTTTATTTTTCTGCTGTAGTAGTAATAATTAAAAAGAAAACCCAAAAATATTTCCCATTCTTCTTTCGCTTGTTGGGAGATTTCCCGTGTAAATAGTTTTATTTCTTTTCCTTTCTTGGGGGTCGGTAGGAGAAGACCATAATTAAATTGTTGAAGTGGCTCTTATATGCATTATTGATTGATTTAACCAAGAGCCCATATTGCCTTGTCTTCTCATGTTTATTGAATGCTCGCAGATTCCAGCTTAGTCCAATGCACGTGCACTCTTTTATTCACACCGTTCGGTCGTGCAAGTGAAAGGCAATTATGATGATATATGATGGACTGATTGAGATGAGAAAAACTGGTATGAACTCAACCTCTTTTCTTTTTCTAAATATGATGAGTCTGTCGTTCTTGATTCAGCTTATTATGAATAAACATGTTTGCAATGACAATTACAGATCATAGTTGTTTGTGCCATGCTTGATTAGCTATGAGTTATAATGATTTACCTTGTATGCCAACATGCTATTGAGATGATTATGATGTGGTATGATGGGGTGGTATCCTCCTTTGAATGATTTAAGTGACTTGACTTGGCACATGTTCACGCATGTAGTTGAAACAAAATCAACATAGCCTTCACGATATTTATGTTCATGGTGGATTATATCCTACTCATGCTTGCATCCAATGTTTATTAATTTTAATGCATGTACATGGCTGTTGTCGCTCTCTAGTTGATCGCTTCCCAGTCTTTTGCTAGCCTTCACCTGTACTAAGCGGGAATACTGCTTGTGCATCTAATCCATTAAACCCCAAAGTTATTCCAGATGAGTCCACCATACCTTCCTATTTGTGGTATCTACCTGCCGTTCCAAGCAAATTTGTATGTGTCAAACTCTAAACCTTCAAATAAACATTCTGTTTTGTATGCTCGAATAGCTCATGTATCAACAAAGGTTGTCCTTATCTTCCGTGTTAGGCGGGTTATTCTTAAGAGGAGTGGACTCCGCTCCTCACTCACGAGAAAATGGCTGGTCACCGGGATGCCCAGTCCCATGCTTTATGCAAACTAAATCAAAATTAATTGCAAACAAAACTCCCCCTGGGACCTGATGTATGTTGGAGGCACTCGTTGTTTCGAGCAAGCCATGGATTGATGCTTGTTGGTGGAGGGGGAGTATAAACTTTACCATTCTGTTTGGGAACCACCTATAATGTGTTTAGCATGGAAGATATCGCCATCTCTTAGTTGTTACGTTGACAATGAAAGTATACCACCCAAAATACAATTTATCTCTATTTCAAAACCGAGCTCTGGCACCTCTACAAATCCCTGCTTCCCTCTGTGAAGGGCCTATCCATTTACTTTTATGCTGAGTCATCACCCTCTTATTAAAAAGCACTAGCTGGAGAGCACAGCCGTCATTTGCATTCATCACTATTAATTTATGTTGGGTATGACTATGATTGGATCTCTTTTACCATGAATTACAATGTCTAGTCAGTCCTTGATATTTAAAGGTGCTCTGCATTTATGTTTTGCGGTCTCACAAAGGGCTAGCGAGATACCATCTTGTTATATCATATTATGATTGTTTTGAGAAAGTGTTGTCATCCGAGATTTATTATTATGACTTGCTAGTTGATTATGCTATTCATATGAGTAATGATGAGACCTGAGAATTATTGCAAATGTGGTTAGTTATGATTTATGCTGAAAACTTGAATGCTGGCTTGACATAGTTACAACAAGAGCAAACAGAGTTTGTAAAAGTTTTTCTTTCTTTCTTTCAGTTTGTCAACTGAATTGCTTGAGGACAAGCAAGGGTTTAAGCTTGGGGGAGTTGATACGTCTCCGTCGTATCTACTTTTCCAAATACTTTTGCCCTTGTTTTGGACTCTATCTTGTATGATTTGAATGGAACTAACCCGGACTGACGTTGTTTTCAGCAGAATTACCATGATGTTGTTTTATGTGCAGAAAACAAATATTCTCGGAATGACCTGAAACTCCACGGGAGGTCTTAGAAAAAACAATAAAAAATCCTCGCCAAATATGAAGACCAAGGGGCCCACACCCTTTCCACGAGGGTGGGGGGCGCCCCCCCTAGGGCGTGCCCCCCTACCTCGTGGGCCCTCTGTTGACCCTCTGATGCCAACTCCAACTCTATATATTTGCTTTCGGAGAGAAAAAAAATCAAGGAGAAGAAATCATCGCATTTTATGATACGGAGCCGCCGCCAAGCCCTAAAACCTCTCGGGAGGGCTGATCTGGAGTCCGTTCGGGGCTCCGGAGAAGGGGATTCGTCGCCGTCGTCATCATCAACCATCCTCCATCACCAATTTCATGATGCTCACCGCCGTGCGTGAGTAATTGCATCATAGGCTTGCTGGACGGTGATGGGTTGGACGAGATTTATCATATAATCGAGTTAGTTTTGTTAGGATTTGATCCCTAGTATCCATTATATTCTGAGATTGATGTTGCTATGACTTTGCTATGCTTAATGCTTGTCACTAGGGCCCGAGTGCCATGATTTCAGATCTGGACCTATTATGTTTTCATCAATATATGAGAGTTCTAGATCCTATCTTGCAAGTCTATAGTCACCTACTATGTGTTATGATCCGGCAACCCCGAAGTGACAATAATCAGGACCACTCCCGGTGATGACCATAGTTTGAGGAGTTCATGTATTCACTATGTGCTAATGCTTTGTTCCGGTTCTCTATTAAAAGGAGGCCTTAATATCCCTTAGTTTCCAATAGGACCCCGCTGCCACGGGAGGGTAGGACAAAAGATGTCATGCAAGTTCTTTTCCATAAGGACGTATGACTATATACGGAATACATGCCTACATTACATTGACGAACTAGAGCTAGTTCTGTGTCACCCTATGTTATGACTGTTACATGATGAACCGCATCCGGCATAATTATCCATCACTGATCCGGTGCCTACGAGTTTTCCATATACTGGTTTACGCTTATTTACTTTTCCGTTGCTACTGTTACAATCACTACAAAATACCAAAAACATTACTTTTGTTGTCTTTACTTTTGTTGCCGCTACCACCACTATCATATTACTTTGCTACTAAACACTTTGCTGCAGATACTAAGTTTCCAGGTGTGGTTGAATTGACAACTCAGCTTCTAATACTTGAGAATATTCTTTGGCTCCCCTTGTGTCGAATCAATAAATTTGGGTTGAATACTCTACCCTCGAAAGCTATTGCGATCCCCTATACTTGTGGGTTATCATGCATTTAGATAAACAAGATAATATGATGATATCCCAACAATAAACATGTTCCAACAAGGAACGAACTCCAAACTTCACCTGCAACTAGCAACGCTATAAGAGGGGCTGAGCAAAGCGGTAACATAGCCAAACAACGGTTTGCTAGGGCAAGGTGGGTTAGAGGTTTGACATGGCAATATGGGAGGCCTGAAAAGTAAGTGGTGGGTATCGCGGCATAGGCAAAGCAAAAGAGCGAGCAACTAGCAAGCAAAGATAGAAGTGATTTCGAGGGTATGGTCATCTTGCCTGAAATCCTGCAAGGAAGAAGAACAAGTCCATGAAGAAGACAAACGGACATAGTCGAACGAATCCTCACAAACGCAACATTATCGGAACTAACCCGAAGAAGCAACACCGAAAAGAAGCAAACAACATGGTAAACAACCATCACATAAGCATGGCATGATGCACAACCAAGTATGATGCATGTCCGGTTTAAATAGGCATGGCAAAATGCAACAAACAATTCTACAAATTAAGTGGAGCTCAATATGCAACTCCGTTGCATATTGACGGAACACCACATCAATTATTTAGTTCACTCTCGGTTAGGTACCCAACAATATTAAATGTTCTTAACATGGTAAGAGGTGAAGCATAACAAAAACTATACCATCTAACCAATTTAAATGGGGCCGGATATAACAAACAACAAATCCGGTAATCCCCGTATGCATTTAGCAATTTAATGCAACAACAATTTAAACATTTTAGTTGTTGTTATCATGATGCGGATGACATGAACAAGTTCATGCAATTTTTATTAAAAGTTGACAAGAGAAATATGAAGCATTTGTCACCGTGGTGGAAAGGAAAAGGGGTGCCACGGCAACGATAACGAAACGTTGCCACGGCAACGTCCCGGTTTCCGGTAACTCGATTGAGATGCCGGTGCAAAAGGAAAAGTGACGGGGGCGTGTCAAAAGATGGTGGGGTGCTCCCGGATTCCGGGTGTCCCACGAGTTGGCGACAAGGAAACGAGTGACAATTTGGACACGGTGCAAACACGAGCATCTCAAACATCGCAAGCATTCGTTCACGGACGTCGTCTTGGGGTTATACCTTCGAAGTGTGCAAATGGGACGGTTCTCGTTCGGTGCCAAGTAGAGGAAGTAGACGTTCGTAGTGGAAGTAGGGGTACATGACAACGGTAGAGGTACTCGTGATCTTGGCGGCGGTAGTCGTTCACGTTCTTAGTTGCACAATTTTCCGTAGATGTTCGGGATCATGACGAGGGACTTGACGTCCACGGAGGCTTCGAGGGTCGACGGTAGTTGTTCTCGTATCATCGCAGAAGTAGTCGTACTCGGCGATAGTGGTACTTGGCGTTTCGTTCGGTACTTGTTTGAGCATCCAAGGTCTTCGGCGCTACGGTAGTCGAACTTGATGAAAAACGGATCTCCTCTGGGACTTGATGCATCCGAATTCTCCGGGTTTGTAGTAGTACTTGACGGGGGTGGTGCTTGTCGATCCGGGTCTTGGCGACAGTAGTTGTACACGGGTCATAGACGTTCTCGGGTCATGGGTAGAGGTACTTGGCGCATCGTCGTGTGTAGTCGTACTCGGTGTCCTCGGGGCAACGACTATAATCGTGGTACTTGGTGTCTCATCGTGTAGTTGTACACGGAGTCGAACAGAGGCCTTGACGATTCAACGGGTATGAAGCTGAAGGAAATATGCCCTAGAGGCAATAATAAAGTTATTATTTATTTCCTTATATCATGATAAATGTTTATTATTCATGCTAGAATTGTATTAACCGGAAACATAATACATGTGTGAATACATAGACAAACAGAGTGTCACTAGTATGCCTCTACTTGACTAGCTCGTTAATCAAAGATGGTTATGTTTCCTAACCATGAACAAGGAGTTGTTATTTGATTAACGGGATCACATCATTAGGTGAATGATCTGATTGACATGACCCATTCCATTAGCTTAGCACCCGATCGTTTAGTATGTTGCTATTGCTTTCTTCATGACTTATACATGTTCCTATGACTATGAGATTATGCAACTCCCGTTTGCCGGAGGAACACTTTGTGTGCTACCAAACGTCACAACGTAAATGGGTGATTATAAAGGTGCTCTACAGGTGTCTCCAAAGGTACATGTTGGGTTGGCGTATTTCGAGATTAGGATTTGTCACTCCGATTGTCGGAGAGGTATCTCTGGGCCCTCTCGGTAATGCACATCAGATAAGCCTTGCAAGCATTGCAACTAATGAGTTAGTTGCAAGATGATGTATTACGGAACGAGTAAAGAGACTTGCCGGTAACGAGATTGAACTAGGTATTGAGATACCGACGATCGAATCTCGGGCAAGTAACATACCGATGACAAAGGGAACAACGTATGTTGTTATGCGGTCTGACCGATAAAGATCTTCGTAGAATATGTAGGAACCAATATGAGCATCCAGGTTCCGCTATTGGTTATTGACCGGAGACGTGTCTCGGTCATGTCTACATTGTTCTCGAACCCGTAGGGTCCGCACGCTTAAGGTTTCGATGACAGTTATATTATGAGTTTATGATTTTGATGTACCGAAGTTAGTTCGGAGTCCCGAATGTGATCACGGACATGACGAGGAGTCTTGAAATGGTCGAGACATAAAGATTGATATATTGGACGGCTTTATTCGGACACCGGAAGTGTTCCGGGTGATTTCGGAGAAAACCGGAGAGCCGGAGGGTTACCGGAACCCCCCCCCCCCCCGGGAGAAGTAATGGGCCATATGGGCCTTAGTGGAGAGAGAGAGGGGCAGCCAAAGGTGGGCCGCGTGCCTCCTCCCCCCCTGGTCCGAATTGGACTAGGAGAGGGGGGGCGGCGCCCCCCTTTCCCTCTCCCTCCCCACTTCTTCCCCCCTCCTAGTAGGAGTCCTACTCCTACTAGGAGGAGGACTCCTCCTTGGCGCGCCATAGAGGGCCGGCCGGCCTCCTCCCCTTGATCCTTTATATACGGGGGCAGGGGGCACCCCTTGACACACAAGTTGATCCACGTGATCATATTCTTAGCCGTGTGCGGTGCCCCCTTCCACCATAGTCCTCGATAATATTGTAGCGGTGCTTAGGCAAAGCCCTGCGACGGTAGTGCATCAAGATCATCACCACGCCGTCGTGCTGACGGAACTCTTCCCCGACACTTTGCTGGATCGGAGTCTGGGGATCGTCATCGAGCTGAACGTGTGCTAGAACTCGGAGGTGTCGTAGTTTCGGTGCTTGATCGGTCGGGCCATGGAGACGTACGACTACATCAACCAAACGCTTCCGTTGTCGATCTACAAGGGTATGTAGATCACACTCTCCCCTCTCGTTGCTATGCATCACCATGATCTTGCGTGTGCGTAGGAAATTTTTTGAAATTACTACGTTCCCCAACAGTGGCATCCGAGCCTAGGTTTTATATGTTGATGTTATATGCACGAGTAGAACACAAGTGAGTCGTGGGCGATATAAGTCATACTGCTTACCAGCATGTCATACTTTGGTTCAGCGGTATTGTTGGACAAAGCGGCCCAGACCGACATTACGCGTACGCTTACGCGAGACAGGTTCTCCCGACGTGCTTTGCACATAGGTGGCTTGCGGGTTACAGTTTCTCCAACTTTAGTTGAACCGAGTGTGGCTACGCCCGGTCCTTGCGAAGGTTAAAACAGCACCAACTTGACAAACTATCGTTGTGGTTTTGATGCGTAGGTAAGAACGGTTCTTGCTAAGCCCGTAGCAGCCACGTAAAACTTGCAACAACAAAGTAGAGGACGTCTAACTTGTTTTTGCAGGGCATGTTGTGATGTGATATGGTCAAGACATGATGCTAAATTTTATTGTATGAGATGATCATGTTTTGTAACCGAGTTATCGGCAACTGGCAGGAGCCATATGGTTGTCGCTTTATTGTATGCAATGCAATCGCGCTGTAATGCTTTACTTTATCACTAAGCGGTAGCGATAGTCGTGGAAGCATAAGATTGGCAAGACGACAACGATGCTACGATGGAGATCAAGGTGTCGCGCCGGTGATGATGGTGATCACGACGGTGCTTCGAAGATGGAGATCACAAGCACAAGATGATGATGGCCATACCATATCACTTATATTGATTGCATGTGATGTTTATCTTTTATGCATCTTATCTTGCTTTGATTGACGGTAGCATTATAAGATGATCTCTCACCAATTATCAAGAAGTGTTCTCCCTGAGTATGCACCGTTGCGAAAGTTCTTCGTGCTGAGACACCACGTGATGATCGGGTGTGATAGGCTCTACGTTCAAATACAACGGGTGCAAAACAGTTGCACACGCGGAATACTTAGGTTATACTTGACGAGCCAAGCATATACAGATATGGCCTCGGAACACGGAGACCGAAAGGTCGAGCGTGAATCGTATAGTAGATATGATCAACATAGTGATGTTCACCAATGAAACTACTCCATCTCACGTGATGATCGGACATGGTTTAGTTGATTTGGATCACGTAATCACTTAGAGGATTAGAGGGATGTCTATCTAAGTGGGAGTTCTTTAAGTAAATTAATTGAACCTAAATTTATCATGAAACTTAGTACCTGATAGTATCTTGCTTGTTTATGCTTGATTGTAGATAGATGGCTCGTGCTGTTGTTCCGTTGAATTTTAATGCGTTCCTTGAGAAAGCAAAGTTGAAAGATGATGGTAGCAATTACACGGACTGGGTCTGTAACTTGAGGATTATCCTCATTGCTGCACAGAATAATTACGTCCTAGAAGCACCGCTAGGTGTCAGGCCTGCTGCTGGAGCAACACCAGATGTTATGAACGTCTGGCAGAGCAAAGCTGATGACTACTCGATAGTTCAGTGTGCCATGCTTTACGGCTTAGAATCGGGACTTCAACGACGTTTTGAACGTCATGGAGCATATGAGATGTTTCAGGAGTTGAAGTTAATATTTCAAGCAAATGCCCGGATTGAGAGATATGAAGTCTCCAATAAGTTCTATAGCTGCAAGATGGAGGAGAACAGTTCTGTCAGTGAGCATATACTCAAAATGTCTGGGTATAATAATCACTTGATTCAATTGGGAGTTAATCTTCCAGATGATTGCGTCATTGACAGAATTCTCCAATCACTACCACCAAGCTATAAGAGCTTCGTGATGAACTATAATATGCAAGGGATGAATAAGACTATTCCCGAGCTCTTCGCAATGTTGAAAGCTGCGGAGGTAGAAATCAAGAAGGAGCATCAAGTGTTGATGGTCAACAAGACCACTAGTTTCAAGAAAAAGGGCAAAGGGAAGAAGAAGGGGAACTTCAAAAAGAACGGCAAGCAAGTTGCTGCTCAAGAGAAGAAACCCAAACCTAGACCTAAGCCTGAAACTGAGTGCTTCTACTGCAAGCAGACTGGTCACTGGAAGCGGAACTGCCCCAAGTATTTGGCGGATAAGAAGGATGGCAAGGTGAACAAAGGTATATGTGATATACATGTTATTGATGTGTACCTTACTAATGCTCACAGTAGCACCTGGGTATTTGATACCGGTTCTGTTGCTAATATTTGCAACTCGAAACAGGGACTACGGATTAAGCGAAGATTGGCTAAGGACGAGGTGACGATGCGCGTGGGAAACGGTTCCAAAGTCGATGTGATCGCAGTCGGCACGCTACCTCTACATCTACCTTCGGGATTAATATTAGACCTAAATAATTGTTATTTGGTGCCAGCGTTAAGCATGAACATTATATCTGGATCTTGTTTGATGCGAGACGGTTATTCATTTAAATCTGAGAATAATGGTTGTTCTATTTATATGAGTAATATCTTTTATGGTCATGCACCCTTGTTGAATCTCGATAGTAGTGACACACATATTCATAGTGTTGAAGCCAAAAGATGCAGAGTTGATAATGATAGTGCAACTTATTTGTGGCACTGTCGTTTAGGTCATATCGGTGTAAAGCGCATGAAAAAACTCCATACTGATGGACTTTTGGAACCACTTGATTATGAATCACTTGGTACTTGCGAACCGTGCCTCATGGGCAAGATGGCTAAAACACCGTTCTCCGGTACTATGGAGAGAGCAACAGATTTGTTGGAAATCATACATACAGATGTATGTGGTTCGATGAATATTGAAGCTCGTGGCGGATATCGTTATTTTCTCACCTTCACAGATGACTTAAGCAGATATGGGTATATCTACTTAATGAAACATAAGTCTGAAACGTTTGAAAAGTTCAAAGAATTTCAGAGTGAAGTTGAAAATCATCGTAACAAGAAAATAAAGTTTCTACGATCTGATCGTGGAGGAGAATATTTGAGTTATGAGTTTGGTGTACATTTGAAACAATGCGGAATAGTTTCGCAACTCACGCCACCCGGAACACCACAGCGTAATGGTGTGTCCGAACGTTATAATCGTACTTTACTAGATATGGTGCGATCTATGATGTCTCTTACTGATTTACCGCTATCATTTTGGGGATACGCTCTAGAGACGGCCGCATTCACCAATAGGGCACCATCAAAATCCGTTGAGACGACGCCTTATGAACTGTGGTTTGGCAAGAAACCAAAGTTGTCGTTTCTGAAAGTTTGGGGCTGCGATGCTTATGTGAAAAAGCTTCAACCTGATAAGCTCGAACCCAAATCGGAGAAATGTGTCTTCATAGGATATCCAAAGGAAACTATTGGGTACACCTTCTATCACAGATCCGAAGGCAAGACTTTTGTTGCTAAATTCGGAAACTTTCTAGAGAAGGAGTTTCTCTCGAAAGAAGTGGGTGGGAGGAAAGTAGAACTTGATGAGGTAACTGTACCTGCTCCCTTATTGGAAAGTAGTGCATCATAGAAAATTGTTTCAGTGACACCTACACCAGTTAGTGAGGAAGCTAATGATGATGATCATGAAACTTCAGAACAAGATACTACTGAACCTCGTAGATCAACCAGAGTGAGATCCGCGCCAGAGTGGTACGGTAATCCTATTCTGGAAGTCATGCTACTAGATCATGATGAACCTACGAACTATGAAGAAGCGATGGTGAGCCCAGATTCCGCAAAATGGCTTGAAGCCATGAAATCTGAGATGGGATCCATGTATGAGAACAAAGTATGGACTTTGGTTGACTTGCCCGATGATCGACAAGCAATTGAGAATAAATGGATCTTCAAGAAGAAGACTGACGCTGACGGTAATATTACTGTCTACAAAGCTCGACTTGTCGCAAAAGGTTTTCGGCAAGTTCAAGGGATTGACTACGATAAGACCTTCTCACCCGTAGCGATGCTTAAGTCTGTCCGAATCATGTTAGCAATTGCCGCATTTTATGATTATGAAATTTGGCAGATGGATGTCAAAACTGCATTCCTGAATGGATTTCTGGAAGAAGAGTTGTATATGATGCAACCAGAAGGTTTTGTCGATCCAAAGGGAGCTAACAAAGTGTGCAAGCTCCAGCGATCCATTTATGGACTGGTGCAAGCCTCTCAGAGTTGGAATAAACGCTTTGATAGTGTGATCAAAGCATTTGGTTTTATACAGACTTTTGGAGAAGCCTGTATTTACAAGAAAGTGAGTGGGAGCTCTGTAGCATTTCTGATATTATATGTGGATGACATATTACTAATTGGAAATGATATAGAATTTCTGGATAGCATAAAGGGATACTTGAATAAGAGTTTTTCAATGAAAGACCTCGGTGAAGCTGCTTACATATTAGGCATTAAGATCTATAGAGATAGATCAAGACGCTTAATTGGACTTTCACAAAGCACATACCTTGACAAAGTTTTTGAAGAAGTTCAAAATGGATCAAGCAAAGAAAGGGTTCTTGCCTGTGTTACAAGATGTGAAGTTGAGCAAGACTCAATGCCCGACCACTGCAGAAGATAGAGAGAAAATGAAAGATGTTCCCTATGCTTCAGCCATAGGCTCTATCATGTATGCAATGTTGTGTACCAGACCTGATGTGTGCCTTGCTATAAGTCTAGCAGGGAGGTACCAAAGTGATCCAGGAGTGGATCACTGGACAGCGGACAAGAACATCCTGAAATACCTGAAAAGGACTAAGGACATGTTTCTCATATATGGAGGTGACAAAGAGCTCATTGTAAAAGGTTACGTTGATGCAAGCTTTGACACTGATCCGGACGATTCTAAATCGCAAACCGGATACGTGTTTACATTAAACGGTGGAGCTGTTAGTTGGTGCAGTTCTAAACAAAGCGTTGTAGCGGGATCTACATGTGAAGCGGAGTACATAGCTGCTTCGGAAGCAGCAAATGAAGGAGTCTGGATGAAGGAGTTCATATCCGATCTAGGTGTCATACCTAGTGCATCGGGTCCAATGAAAATCTTTTGTGACAATACTGGTGCAATTGCCTTGGCAAAGGGAATCCAGATTTCACAAGAGAACCAAGCACATCAAGAGACGCTTCAATTCCATCCGGGATCTAGTCCAGGTGGGATACATAGAGATTTGCAAGATACATACGGATCTGAATGTTGCAGACCCGTTGACTAAGCCTCTTCCACGAGCAAAACATGATCAGCACCAAGGCTCCATGGGTGTTAGAATCATTACTGTGTAATCTAGATTATTGACTCTAGTGCAAGTGGGAGACTTAAGGAAATATGCCCTAGAGGCAATAATAAAGTTATTATTTATTTCCTTATATCATGATAAATGTTTATTATTCATGCTAGAATTGTATTAACCGGAAACATAATACATGTGTGAATACATAGACAAACAGAGTGTCACTAGTATGCCTCTACTTGACTAGCTCGTTAATCAAAGATGGTTATGTTTCCTAACCATGAACAAGGAGTTGTTATTTGATTAACGGGATCACATCATTAGGTGAATGATCTGATTGACATGATCCATTCCATTAGCTTAGCACCCGATCATTTAGTATGTTGCTATTGCTTTCTTCATGACTTATACATGCTCCTATGACTATGAGATTATGCAACTCCCGTTTGCCGGAGGAACACTTTGTGTGCTACCAAACGTCACAACGTAAATGGGTGATTATAAAGGTGCTCTACAGGTGTCTCCAAAGGTACATGTTGGGTTGGCGTATTTCGAGATTAGGATTTGTCACTCCGATTGTCGGAGAGGTATCTCTGGGCCCTCTCGGTAATGCACATCACATAAGCCTTGCAAGCATTGCAACTAATGAGTTAGTTGCAAGATGATGTATTACGGAACGAGTAAAGAGACTTGCCGGTAACGAGATTGAACTAGGTATTGAGATACCGACGATCGAATCTCGGGCAAGTAACATACCGATGACAAAGGGAACAACGTATGTTGTTATGCGGTCTGACCGATAAAGATCTTCGTAGAATATGTAGGAGCCAATATGAGCATCCATGTTCCGCTATTGGTTATTGACCGGAGACGTGTCTCGGTCATGTCTACATTGTTCTCGAACCCGTAGGGTCCGCACGCTTAAGGTTTCGATGACAGTTATATTATGAGTTTATGAGTTTTGATGTACCGAAGTTAGTTCGGAGTCCCGGATGTGATCACGGACATGACGAGGAGTCTCAAAATGGTCGAGACATAAATATTGATATATTGGACGACTTTATTCGGACACCGGAAGTGTTCCGGATGATTTCGGAGAAAACCGGAGAGCCGGAGGGTTACCGGAACCCCCCCCCCCCCGGAGAAGTAATGGGCCATATGGGCCTTAGTGGAGAGAGAGAGGGGCAGCCAAAGGTGGGCCGCACGCCTCCTCCCCCCTGGTCCGAATTGGAGTAGGAGAGGGGGGGCGGCGCCCCCCTTTCCCTCTCCCTCCCCACTTCTTCCCCCCTCCTAGTAGGAGTCCTACTCCTACTAGGAGGAGGACTCCTCCTTGGCGCGCCATAGAGGGCCGGCCGGCCTCCTCCCCTTGATCCTTTATATACGGGGGCAGGGGGCACCCCTTGACACACAAGTTGATCCACGTGATCATATTCTTAGCCGTGTGCGGTGCCCCCTTCCACCATAGTCCTCGATAATATTGTAGCGGTGCTTAGGCAAAGCCCTGCGACGGTAGTGCATCAAGATCGTCACCACGCCGTTGTGCTGACGGAACTCTTCCCCGACACTTTGCTGGATCGGAGTCTGGGGATCGTCATCGAGCTGAACGTGTGCTAGAACTCGGAGGTGCCGTAGTTTTGGTGCTTGATCGGTCGGGCCGTGGAGACGTACGACTACATCAACCAAACGCTTCCGTTGTCGATCTACAAGGGTACGTAGATCACACTCTCCCCTCTCGTTGCTATGCATCACCATGATCTTGCGTGTGCGTAGGAAATTTTTTGAAATTACTACGTTCCCCAACAGAAGCAACGGAAACGCACAGGCCTCCCCTGTACTTGGCGTGATCCGAGACGATCTCGACGATCCAGCGAGGCGACGTGGTACAGGGCAATCTTCGCCTTGGCAGGGCAGCGGTCCAAGCGAGCAGCAGCAAGGTAGTACAGGGCATGGTGCGGGGCTGCGGGCCGAGGTGGTACTTGCCAGTCTCGGTCACGGCGTTCCTTGCAGCGATGCAGGAAGCCGGCAGTGGCTTGAGGCATCGGTGAAGGAGGCGGAGCAGAGGCGTGGTGCTGGAGCTTGAGGACGCGGGGCAGCGACGGTGGAGGCACTGGCTGGTCGTTTCCTCAAGCAGGAGGCAGGGAAGGAACCGCGCGAGGGAGGAGGTCGAGGACGAGCTCGACGGCTCGGGGTGGCACGCGGTAGAAGGAGCAGCTCCGACAGTGGTGGTCGCTGGACGGCGCAGCAGCGGCATGGGAGGTGAGGAGGCGGCAGAGCAGGCTCGTCGGTGTTCGAGGGAGGAGCTGGCGATGGGGGGCTCTGCGAGGAGAAGCCAGAGGAGAGGTGGCGCGGCGAAGAAGATCGAGAGGGAGGAGGGACACGGATCGGGAGGAGCAGGTGTGCGCTCCTCTCCGCCACTCCTGGCGGCGCGAGGAAGGAACGAGGGGAGAGGACGAGGGGATCGGGAGATTGGGGCTTAGATTAGAGGGTTAGGTGGGCCTAGGGTTAGAAGGGGGGTTTGGACTGCGGGAAAGGATGACAGTTGGGCCGGCCTGGTGGGGGATTCTAAGAGGCCAGCAGCTGGGCTCTGCTCTCTCTCTCTCTCTCTCTCTCTCTCTCTCAACTCCCTTTAACAGAAAGCAAAGAGAGGAGAAAATAAAAGAAAAGGAGGGGTTAGAGAAAGAACTTGGGCATGCGGTTAAATCTCACGGACTCATAAAAATGAGTTTGTTCCGAGAAAAGCATTTGGCACCGCTTGAAAGGATTGCATTCAAACACATTTGAATGATGATTCAAATAAGTTTGAATTAGAAAAACATTTTTGAAGAGTCCAAAATGTTCGAAATTTTTGTGGAGATCGGGAAAGCGATGAAAGAAAATATGGGCAAAGTTTGAGGACCAAACTTGAAGCGGGAAAAGGCATGTGATTATTTGCAAGTGTATGATGGTGAATTTCAAATTAAAGAAATATTTATAACATAGCTCCCTAATAATAGTAGGAGACTTTTATATGTTATAAAGAGAATTTCACCATGTGAACTCCCTCGATTTAAATGGATCAAAGATCCATGCCATTTATATAGTTGAGTTTCAAAAGATTAATGACATGATGGCATGATGACATGATGCAATGCAAAAATAAAAAGGGCACGCACAAATGAAACACACGGCGAAACCCGAAACATATGAAAGTCTTCTCGAGCATCGGTCTCGGGGCGTCACAGGTGGCGGGGCCCCAACATGCATGGAGGTGCGGCCGATCTAGAAGCGACGACGTTGGATTCGACGGCGGTGGCGGTCGGCCCTGCCTCGGTCCACATGCGGCTGCTGCGGCGGCGGGCCTGGATCGGGCGGCGGCGCGATGCGGTCTTCGGTGGCATGTCAATTGGCTTTAGATCGGCGGCGGCGTCGAGGTCCTGGTGGACTGCTTGGCGGCACCCATGGCAGTTCTGTTCTGGCCGGTGTAGCCAGTGGTGATGGTCATCTTCTTCGTTGGCGGTGACCGTCCAGAAGCTTGGTTATCGGATTTCGAGATCCATCATCTAGTCCCGGCTGCGAGTTGGGGAGACATGGTTGCCGGTGAAAACCGAGCCGACGCCACGCGATGACGGCGTTCTACGTCGTTACCTTGATGAAGGCATTGTCGTGTAACTACTGTCGACCCACTCGTGCTGCTCCGGGGGAAACCTAGGATCTGGTGTTCCAGATCGGATGATGGCGATACTGCGGTGTCGTTTCTCTCTTGGGAGCATCGTTTGTGGAGCAGCGTTGGAAGTCAGAGGCAGGAGGTGGAGCAGCTTCGTCTTGCATGGAGCTTCGGTGGAATGTCAAGTCATGCTTGACCGACAGGTGCTACGCTTTGTCATGCCTGGTCGGCAGGTGCTACGCACGACAGATCTTCCAAGGACTTCAACCTGTGTCGGCTGGTGGTATTTGGCAGCATGGCGCTGAGGTGTATCAGTGGCGACCGCTGATTGCGCGCAGAGAGGGGGTGTCGTTGGGCGCCATAGTGGCGTCGACGATAGCTAGACCGAGCAAGGTTGATGCATCAGTACAGTTCTGAAGATGGAGCGGTGGCAGTTGACGGCGGCGGCCTCTGAGAGCACGTCGGACCAGTGTGTGTCCCAGACCCATCAAGTGGCTAGGTTGGGGTCTCAGGTCTTAGATGTTAGGCTTGGCTGCGATGTCTGTTTGGTATTAGACCTAGGCTATCTGTGCCCCTTCATCAACTGGATAGATGTAGCGATTTGTTGCTTAGACGGCGGCTTTAGTCTTACTGTTGTAACACTTTGTAGGGTCTTGTGAAAATAATTAATAAAGTGGCCGTATGCATCGCCCAGATGCAGAGACCGGGGACATCCTCCTTTTCTAAAAAAATCATAATTATTTTTAGTAGTATATCATAAATGTTAATATTTTTTATAAACTTAATCAACCTTTGCAAAATTTAAACGATGATAATGTTAATACTCCCTTCATCTTAAAATAAGTGTCTTAATCTTAGTATAATTTTAATATAAAGTTGTATTAAGATTGAGACATTTATGTTAAAACGGAGGGAGTATGTTTTATGATACGGAGGTAGTACAAGAACTTCTCGCAAAGACTTTGAGCAGTACAGCTCCTCTCTGAACGGGAAAATGAGTGGTACAACAAACAGTACAGCAGCACTTCTGAGAAAAGAGCACGGAAGAAAAAGGGGCAATCTGCAAACCTGCCATCTGATGGAGTGTTAGTGGACTAGGGAGCTCGCGCTCACATCCGCTGCTGCCTGCTGCAAACGACGGCCAAACAGTAGTTCCTCCACGCATCATCCTCCGGACACGCCACTCAGCCCATCGTCAACAATCCCCAGGCGGGGGATCTAGCCATGATGGCATGCGCTCTCTCCATCGCCCAGCCTACCGCCCTCGCGCCGTGCGGCGGCGGCGGAGGCGGCAGCAGCAAGATCGTCCCCAGGAATCTCCCGAAGCTGCGAAGCCCCATGGTTTCAGGTAATTCATCTGTAGCAACTACTGCTCCGGATGCAAAATTCATCACGTCGTCGTGGTTCACTGCGTGCTCCGCAATGTGTCACGCGCAGGCAGGATGAGAAGTCGCGCTGTCGTCGCCAGGGCTGCGCAGGACAGTTCAGAAGCCTCCTCCGGGAGCGTCGTCAGATACGTCAAGAGTTCGGTGAGTCTCCTCCATCTGTCACTAACTATATTGTATGATGTTGCAATTTGCCAGTAGGTTCTCTAGGAATATTTTGATTTCTGCATCAATGATTTATAAAATGCTATCCAACAAACGTTCGCTGTAGGTGCATGGCAAAACGAACGTTTTTCGTGGCAATTTATGTTGTGGGAACATGGCAATTCCTTCAAACTAACGACAATTTTTACAGCAAAATCCTTTGTTGCCAGAAATTGCCATGTGTTTCTAAAGAAACTGCCATGCGTGTTCCAAACATTTTTTTCCATAAAAACGTTCGCAAATGCCATCCCTCCTAGCGAACGTTCGCTGGCCAACGGGGTCCTAAATTTTATATACCCCCGTTGAGAAAGGAAATAAACGTATGCGAGCTGCGTTTGGCTAGTTTTTTTTTTGTTAAGATCGCTCCTTTGTCCAAGTACCGCATAAATGCTTTGATTTTAATCAGGAGTGTTAGTTTCCAAATGCATTTCCTATGGAAGACATGATCATCATTGATGAGATCCGCGTACATATAGTTAACGGATTAGACATCCATCCTATGTGATTTCCGATGAAAAGCATCATGGTCTTTTTTTTTTGAGGGCCAAAAGCATCATGGTCTTGAGATAAGCTGAACACCATCAATCTATTAAACAAATGAAGCCATGTCGTCATGTCCATTTGTCGTGAGAGCTCACCGAAATGCAATATTCAGTTGGACCTCGCCTAAAACCAAAGCGACGGAAATGTGTCGTAGAGCATCGGTACGCTTGTGAGAATAGCGTTGATAATGATAGGACTACCTTCATAGGATAGGATAGTGACGTGCCCTTCCAACTGTTTTTTCTTTTGTTTTTGAATCGGTCCTCAATGCACTTCCACCCCTTATTGGGGAGCTTGCAGTGATGGATTGGGATACCGAGATACCGACATAGAAGCGAGTTCCTAAAAGTTAAATGTGAGTTTCACACACCAACGAAGTTTAGCAACGAGGAATGTCGGCAATATAGCCCTCTTGCTCCATCCAGACTCCACTGGTATAAGGCTTGGGCTTGAAGTAGACTGCAATTATTTGTGTTGCAATATTGGACTCCTTAGGTTTTGAACTTAGAATCTTTTAGTACCGATACCATATTAAGTCACCAAAAGGTTCGGGCTATATACTGCTAGATCATAGCTCATCTATATTTTAAAATTTCCTTAGGAACTGTTGCAAGTCTTGCGGGGACAAAAAGACTGTCAGCAGTGTTTCTATGAACTATTTTTGTTGTTTTTATGTCAAATGGAGGATATACAAACCAAATAGTTACCTTGAATTGTAGTTCCATTTAGGCCTCTTTCTTATAAAATGAAGGAAACTGACAAACATGGGAACTGAAACAGTTCAACACTACTGAAGACATATTTGCTCTAGCGGGTATCGGCTTTGCAGCAATTGCGGCATTCTGGGCTTCCATGATGCTTATTGGGGTAAATTGCAGACGCCCAATCTTCAACTATGCAACGAGATAAGCAAAATCAATCTGATAATCTATTATCTCAACTTCAGGTCATCGACAAGCTCCCTGTTCTCCCTCTTTTCTTCGAACTAATCGGAATAGCAGTTGCATGGGTGAGTTTTACCCAAGACCCTCAACTATAACATTGTCATTTCTAAATGAAGTTGTTATCTCTGTATTACCACAAGTCCACATAGTCCTGGCCTCACTCTATAGCTCATGCTGACATTTTCAGTGGTTTATCTACGGGAACCTCCTCTTCAAGCCAGACAGGTAACCTCAATTGTTTCTTTCTTGAACACTTGTTTATTGCCATACTTGCCAAAGTTGCGGAGACGTATATCTATCCGTTTGAGAAAATAGTGCGTAGAAAATGGGAAAACCAACTGGAGTTCTGTCTGAAAATACTCTATTTTGAATAACTGGTGAGAAGAAACTGACAGCTACTTCACCATGTTGTTCTATGACATTTTCAGAGAAAGTTTCATGCTGTATTTCCACAACTAGCGTAACACTCTCATTTTGGCTTGTTTCACATCTGCATCATCGATAATTTTAACGCACAGGATGGCACTTACTTTTGAACAAACAGCTTGGCATACGTGTAATTGTGATTCTATGCACCATCACTACAGCTCAAGATACTATTGTACTTTGTGGATTTTTTTTCTTTTGACATGGTATTTTGTGGATTTACTAACATGTATATTGATTTTCACAGGGAAAAGTTTCTGGAGAACATCAAAAGCTCAGCATCTCGAATCTTGGGGCAGTAACTTCACCGTGAAGACAGTACATCCTGCCTACGACATACATTTTCTTTGGGCCTGTCAGAAAACATTTAGCTGTGCGCTCATGTTAGGCATCTGCGTCACCGTTGTCCGTTCTAGATGTAATACACCATCTCCTGTACAGGTTAAATCAAGCATTCTTCTGGTGGTAAAACTTGAGTGTTTGTTCTCCACTTAATAATTTTTCAACGGCATGTTTGAGGCAACACTGAAGTGTAAAGTCAGAGACCCCTGGCTCGTACATTTTGGGGCTCCTTTGATTCAAAGGAATTTTATAGGATTTCTGAAGGATTGAAACCCTTAGGATTTTTTTCTATGTTGCTCCTTTGATTCATAGAATTGAATCCCATAAGAATTTTTCCTATGGAATCCTTTGTACTACATTTAATAGGAAATCTAACATCCACTCCAACCTCTTTTTACAATTCCTTTGTTTTTCCCAGTCAAACACTTATTGCTAATCCTATAGGATTCAAGTGGGCATGCCACTCCAATCCTATACTTTTCCAATTCCTACATTGTCAAAATCCTATGAATCAAAGAAGCCCTTGGCGTTGGAATTTTGCACAACAGTGAGAAAATAAGTGACCCCAAGACAAACTAGCCTCTTGTGGCACAAGTGTTGCAAGATCCCAGATGAGAATTGATCACTCATAAGTGTAGCATGTCTTGCTAACGGGGTAAGGAAACATATGATGGTACAAGGCACAGTTTCATCCAAGCTTATCTTAGTATGACAATTGGAGAGAAGAACTTCACCATCAGAACACTAAAGAAGAAGAAGTAAAATGGTACACAACAACATGAGGCTAAAGGCGACTCTAGGACTAAACTATCCAAGATTACACTTACTCTGACCAAGGAGAATAAATAGGAACTTCTTTAACCTAAATTAAATCATCAAGACTGGTACATGTCCCCCGGTCAACCTGTTAGAAGGTCCACAAACATGATGATTCTTGTACCCCAAATACAGCCCTGAGGCAAACTATGTGTTCTCAGGCTTCAGTCTTTTGTCTAAATGCCCAATCGAAGGGTTCCCAGCAACAAGATGTTTGCTGGAACTCTGAGGAAATGTTTTTACAACAGGTACATCTACTTTTGGATATGGTATCCGCGGGGCACCATTTACCTGCCCTGGATGCCCGGTCACTTCAGATCTGATTGCCATGGAGTACTTCTCCTCTGCAGGTTGGAAATGGTCAGGACCAAACCTATCCAAGTTTTGCAAAGCATAACGCTAGGATGTTTGATGTACCTTTCATTCTACCGTATTGCACAAGCTTACGCAGGCAATCGCGGAATTCTGTCAACACACACCTTTCCTGCTCTGCATACAGTTCCGACCGGTTCTGATCGACATCTATTGCTGGCGGAGCAACAGCATTTTGAGAAGTTGCAAACATAGCATCTTGTTCATCACACATCAACGCTAGTGTTCCAGGAGACATTGGTCTACTGGACTTCTGGTCATCAGTGCAATCAGGTCTGGAATCATCTAGAGATGCCTTGCCCATATCAGTTCCTCCACTTGAATGATCATCAATTGATATTTTCCGATGATTTTGATCTTTATTTTTGCCTTCTCTATCATGGTTCGTCAATGCTAGGGAACCTCCCACTCCATCTTCCTTCTCTGCAACCTTCTCTTCCTGGATTTTCCGACCTAATTTTCAATGTTTTCCAATGAGACAGCATCATCGTCAAATTTATGCTACACATTAATTTGGTTAGCTTAAATTACAAAATAAAAAAGTAGCAAACTGAAGACAATCATAGAACAGCTGCAAAGACTTGGTGTTTAATTTGAGAAGTGCCAGGTGTCATTACAGCAACCATCACTCACAAGTGGACCCCATGTACTGTAAGATTTCGACCGGAACAAGACAGTGATCCTGACCACACTGTGCAGTGTTAGCAAACTATATAACTATATACTGGAGATGAGATGCACTGAATCAAGTACATGACAGCTGCATATACATATGATGTTCCGAGAAGTTGCATAACACTAGCAGCATCCAAATCCAGGGCTCAACAGAAGGACACTTGGAATTGGATGCAGTCGTGCAACAGGTAAAATTTAAAACGAAGAGGCTCTGATCTGTTGGAGTTGATTGAATATCTATCACAAATGTATGTCATGCACAGTTCAAGATCATCAGGAATATTTCCTGTAACACACTGGAAAAGTGGAAACTAAATACGATGCCAGGAGCAATACCAGTATATGCCTTAGCAGCCTGTCCCGATACTGTCACCAAAAGTTTACAAAGCTCCTTTACATCCCCTGGCTGAATAATATCCGCTAAAAGAGGCCTATAAGGATGACAAACCAATCAATACAAAACAGATAGGTTGTCCTACTCGAGGAAAACCAAAATTTCTGCAGGTAGAAATTCAGAGTTGACAGATACCTGTAGGTGACTTTAAAGGGCCCCATCATATGAGGATGCGCAGACTGGCCTATTGGAAGTGAACCATCGGAGGCCATTGCGTTCTTCTGATAAATAACCTGATTAAAGTATAAATTATATACAGCAACCTTCTCAAAATCCCATAATAACTCTTGCTATAAGTAGCATTTGACTGTCTCTTTGATTAGTCAGGTTTTATTCTGAAATCTATTCTAGATGAGACAGAAAGGTGACGATATCATCCAATATGCACCTTCTGTTTTTTTTTTCTTCACAGTTATTAAAGCCTGAGTTCATGGTAGTGCTGGTGCTTCAAACCCATCCCACCTCACCCATCCCTAAAACTCATCATTGAAAGAAACTAACTTAACAAATTACTTAATCACCTCCCAAAATTCTCTAATGGAAATGGAGCGCTTGACAGGGCATGGCTGTGGAGCTGTTGGCCAAGCACGACTAGTAGCACAGCCATAGACTGGAGCAGGCAGAGAATGAGGTGACACGATTTCTTTTATTCACAGAAAGCAAAGGTGCTCAGCTACTGAACTATTATACTTCCGTAGTTACCCCTTTCAGATATCTCAGGGCATAAAATCGGCGAGGTAGTCAACACAGACACACAAGCGTGAGGTTGATTTACTTAAGTAGCATGTGCATCACTCTGCTTGGGATGTCAATAACGAAAATAAACTTTTCCGGCCATGTAGTGACAATGTAAGCTAATTAGTAGGTCACAAGTGCACATGCACGAATTATCAACTCACTTCATGGTAAGCACATCATAATATGGAATTTCCTAGTGATGGAATGGATCGCTTCACCTTACCTCTTAAGTCAATAGTTGAAAGCACACTATGCACAGTTAAAGAGATTACAAACACTGCAGAGCAAGCGTAAATAGTAGAAATGGTCGTTACCTGAGATAGTTGACCATTCCTGATAGCTAAATGTTCCTTGGTCGAAAGGTCAAGTGAAGAATCGATGTGCTTTCTCTTCCTAGATGTGGAAGGCGACGACAATGCAGTTGCTCCAATAGCACCATTTACTGCTGCATTTGCTGCTTGTTGCATGTGAATGACATTTTTGTGATCCAGATTAAGATGTTTTCTATCTTCACTCCCGTCGAAGTTCTTGCAATCCATACACTTGCAATTTTCAGAGCATAGTATATTAGCTTGGAAGCATTCGCAGTATTTCTTGAGGCATCCTGACTTCTTGCAGTGGCACCCTTTATTATGCTTCCCTATTAAAGGGACATCACCAGCTACCTCCTAGCAAAGGTACTAGTATTAATTACACATATCACTGAAGCACAAATCAGATAAATGGCCTAGATGAGAAAATACAATAATGAAGACGTCCCCTGTGGGGACAGGAAAAAAAATTAATGATAGTCTAAGCCAACATTTATTGAATAAGACTTTAGTTTTTTACAAACCAAAAATAATAATCATGCTGAGCCTCTGACTTCTCTGGGAAACAGAATTATTGTTTCAGATAAGCAATAATGCAAATTTTAGCCGGAAGGAAGGAAACTAGCAGCTCCGTCTCAGTGGTGAAACAACTGTAAGTGACAAATATTTTAACTGGAGAAACCAGATCTTCACTTTGTCAGATTAAATTTTTGACAGAATGGCTGTCAATAGTATCGTGGTTTACAGGTCTAGTAATAAATAGTCAAATAACATATGTACTAGTGGCCAATGAATCCTTAAGACAGATGGCTCAATGGTTTTCAAGTTCAGGAGTTGGCTCCGCTCCAGTATGACCGGGTGTCGAGGCGCACCAGGAGAGCACACACAGTTCAGGAGGCGGTGCGGCTTCGCACTTGGGCTACTGACCTCGGGCCGGACCTTACCGCTGATGTGCTGCATCAATTCTTCGAGCTATGGACTGCCGTGGATACTGTGCAGCTAGACCAAGACTACTGACAAGGTGGTGTGGTCTTGGGAGTATGATGGTGAGTTCTCGGCACGTTCAGTCAGCATACGCGGCAAAGTTCTGGGGCCAGGAGGTGGTCCCAACGGCTGATTTCACATGGACGGTGGAAGTCTAAGGCACCAATCCAGTGACGTTTCCTCACTTGGCTTGCGTTGCGGAATCGGTGTTGGACGTCCAACAGGCTTGCAAGAAGGGGGCTCCCGCACCATGATTCTTGTCCGTTATGCGATCAACAGGAGGAATCCATCAACCACATCCTCCTCGACTGCATTTTTGCAAGAGATGTGTGGGCTACTATCTGCCGGGCGCTGGGCAGACCGGATTGGGCGCCATCGGTCGAGGACAAGCTCGGTGAGTGGTGCATCTCTAGGCTCGGGGCTGGGCATCATGTACCGAAAAAGGCTTCCGCCCTGCTTTATATATAAAGCAACGACCAACAACAATCCACCGCATACAGCACACACCCACACACACACACACAAGGCAGGATACATAGGTGCTGAAGAACAGCTACACACTCCAAGCAAAATCTAGCATACTACAGGAAGGAAGATAAATCCGCACTAGACTTCGAAGGAGCCCTCAAACGTGATACCACTAAGAGGAGCAACCGAACCTCGACGGATCAGGGCCTCCAAAGCAGCATCTTCAGTAAAATCACGACGCCATAGCGCCACCACCGCCTGATCCAGAGGATCAGGGTCTTCACCCGGAGCATCAAGAGAATCCACGACGTAGCCTTCAAGAAGGGTACGACGCCCACAGACGCCGCTGACGTCGGTCTGGCCAAGGCAGACAAAGTTTTCACCCCGGCACGCACTATCCGCCACCGGAACAGGGTAAGCGCAACCAAGAACAAGCTGGCCACCCCCACCACCGAACGCCGAAAGCTAGCCGCCACGCCGCCCTCACAGCCATGGCCGCCGGCCAGCAACCGAGCCGCGCGCCCCGCCCACGGGCACCGCGGCTCCCACCACCGAGGCCGCCGCCCCGGCGTCCAGGACCAGCCCCACCTGCCGCCACAGACCATAGCCACCACCAACCGGCGAGGAGGCAGAAGGCCACTCCTTCCACCCCCAAGAGAGCCCCTTGACGAGATCGGGGACGAGCCGGCCAAACCAGGGGGGGCACCACGTCAGCGGCCACAGCCAGGCTGCACACCGGGGACCAGGGCCACCGTCGCGCACGACAGCAAGGCTGGGAAGCACCCCTACCTCCCTCCCCGGAGCACCCCAGCCACCACCGGCCAGCCACACTCGCCACCAGCCGCAGGACATGGACCAAGAGCAGCGGGGGGAGAAGGTCGCACCACCACCACTGCGCCGCCCCCTCCACCAGCCAAGATGGCCACGACGGAGGCGGCCACTCGCAGCCCAAGCCGCCCGTGGCCCCCGCCACTCGGAGGGCCAGATCCGGCGGAGCCACGCCCGCATCCGGCCCCCAAGCGCGCACCTCCAGTACGCCGCCCACCATGCCGCCGTCGTGCACTGCACCGGCGCGCCACCGCGCTGCCACGCCCGCCGTTTAGCGTGGCACCCAGGCCCAGCCGCCTCAGCCCGCGCCGAGCCCGCTGTGCGAGAGGGCGAGATCTCCCCGCCACCGCCGGCATCGACCAGGCTTCGCGTGGCTGCGCCCTCTGGGGGAGGAGGAGAGGGAGGGGGACCCCGCCGCCGCTGGCTAGGGTTTCCTTCCTGTCCTGCGCGGGGCGACCCGGGAGGAGGGAGGGAGTCAGGTTGCCATTGTCTTCTGGCTGGGCATCATGTGAAGGACGTACGGGCTATCATTGTGCTTACCTTCTGGACGCTCTGGAAGCATCGGAATGCAATAGTCTACGATGGAGCTACAACATCGCAGCTAATGGCTACAGGTAGTCACTGATGTCGACAGGGAAGGCAAGCACTGGAGGCAGGCAAGCATCCTGAAGGGAGGCCTCGACTCCTTCGACATGTTAGCAGAGTGGGTGTATTTGAGAGAGTAGGCCTAGTTTAACTTCGGTGGACGTGGACCGGTGGTGTGGTTTGTAAATATGTTGTAACAATGTGGGTGGAGGGGCTCTTTCCCCGCTCTCTTCTTTAGGCCCTCTTTGATTTAAAGGATTTCTAAAGGAATTTTGGAGGATTCTAGTCCTTAGGATTTTTTTCCTCGGTAGGTTGTTTGATGCATAGGATTGCAATCCATAGGATTCACTTGTACTAGTTTTCATAGGAAAATTTCCATCCACCCTAACCTCATGTTAAAAATACAACGTTTTTCCTGCGCACAATCAAACGCTCATACAAATCCTGTAGGGTCGAGGATGACATGCCACTCTATTCCTCTATTTTTCCTATTCCTGAATTTTACAAACCCTGTAATTCAAAGAGGCCCAATATATGATACGCACACTCATGTGTATTCGAGAAAAAAAACAAGAAAATAGAGTTCAACCGGCGGCAGTTCCCATTGTAATCAATCGCAAAGATGCTTCAATGCTATTTGAGAATTACAACTCACAGTTGTCAGCTTTCAAATCCTTTACAATATCTGAACAGCCAAACAGGGAAGTGCATGGACATATGTTTTTACAAAGTAATGTTTTTGACTGAAACTAAGGAAGGCTTATAGTATGAGGCAATACAACATTCTGAGAAATGATCGGAGTAAATAAACTGAGAAAGGAAAATTAAGCTGTAAAAGTCTTATATTTATATATACAGTAAAAAAATAGTTCTTCAGAGAACATGTGTAACTTCCAAAGACTTCTCCTATTTAACATTTGCCATCAGTTAGGGTGTTGTGTCAGTTTAGATGAGAAAAAAAAACTAGAATAAGTCATTGATATGTAGAAGCAATGGACATCATTTTTATCAAAGTAAAACTAACTATTTAGTTAATAAGAGACGTGGACATCAAAACATACCATATTATTCCGATTTGTGTGTGGGCTACTCCCAATCTTAGGTCTGAACGCATCTGGATTGCGCTCCAGTGTAGCCTCTATAGCTTCACGCCTAGCCACCTCATTCTCAACATTATTAAAACAATTGGTGCAGTTGCATCCATCACAATAAATACCAGATGCAAAACATTCACAGTACCTAAGCATAGAAAACCATAAAATTCAGATTGATAGGATCAAATAGCAGTATGCAAAGACTTAAAACTGAAATGAACATGAAAATGGAAACAATAGTAGTGAACCATCAAAGCATATCATTTGTGTTTTTTTTAGAAAATGTAGGTAGAAGCAGAAACTTTAGGGCTTTACAGAACTTATGAATGTTAGTAGGATACTCTTTCAATTGCTCTTCATTGTCACTATCCATCTAAACTACATGTACATGATTCGAACAGAATGGATAACATAAAAAAATAGGTTTCATTTTCAACAAATTACACAAATACTCATTTCAGACACTAATCTCATTTTGACAAAGCTCATAAAGAAACTTTAAATGACACAGCCACCCCTGAAGCATAAGTGATCCAACTCAAGATGTATAATGCTTCATAATTATCTTGACTAGTCACGAAGTTTTTATGTCAGCTCCTTTAAAGTAACAACATTATTTCACTAGCTACAAGTTTACTACTTAATACAAAACCTTACTCACACCATAAGATCAGATATTCTGTCTCATCACTCATGTTATTTGTCAAGCTTAGCAACAATATGCCATTATCATCCAGCTTTTTTTTCAAAAAGTTCCACAATCCATACATTAGTTCTTATAAGATTTCTATGCGCAAAAGTAAAATAAAAATAGTCAACAGGCGAGACAATGGCCTTGTGTGTATTTTCTTGTATATCTACAGAATCAGATACATTTTACTGGATTTAACTCTATCCATAAAAGGGTCATTCTGGAGGGAATTTCAAACATTTGGTGACATCTAGAAGAAGTACGTGAAGGAATCGTTACATTCCTAAGAAAGAAAGTAATGTCTTCATTGGCAAGAATCATATCATAATATTGACCTGTTGTCAAGCTAAGACACAACAAGTCTTGACTTACAGCTTCAAACATTTGGAGTGCCGACAATTGCAGCACTTCTTCTTCGTAGGTGTGCCATCTTTCCCATCATACAGCCGTCCACGTGGTTTTGGTGACTCTGGCTTCCTAAAAACATAAGAACAGCGAGATGGAAAATTACAAAAATGAAAATTTTAAAATTATAGTATCAATTAGGATTGTCAGAGGCCATTAGGATGTATGCTACAATTAACAATAAATGGCAGTTAAAAAGCATCCACCTAATACAAGCAGGTATCTTTGTTACAAGGAAACACAAGTGCAAAGTACAATTTGGGAACCAAGTTTTCAAACTTGGATTACCAGCTTAAAAAAGGACTACAGGACACCCAAGGATGTGAATCAAGAGAAAACAAACAAATTCATCATAGCCAAGAGCCTGTCGTGCCCCTCCATACCCTCGATACAACAGAGCCCCGGAAGTGCAAGACCGAGAAGCAAAAATTTCAAAAATTGACGCAAGACGTAATAAATCTTGAAAAGGGAGGCACTCACAAGGGAACGGCGACCGGCGGGCGCTGTACTGGCTGCGAAAGGGCCGACCGAGCCTGCGGCACGGGCACGGGCATCGCCATCGGCAGTGCCGGCCGCGGCAGCGTCGCATGCACCATCTGATGCGGCCGCATCACGGGCAGCCCCCGCGGCTGCAGCTGATGTGGCACCCCGATGGGCAACGCGGCCCTCAGCTGGTGCGGCTGCGGGTACCCGACCTGCAGCGCCCTGGGCTGCACCGTCCGGGAAGCGGCGGCGGCGGCGGCCGCCATGGCGGGGTTCCCGTAGTTGAAGTCGAGCTGCCTGACCAGCTTCTTAATCGGCGGCTGCGTGGAAACCGCGGGCACTGGCACTCGCGGCGGGGGGCCGCTCCCGGCCCCGCCCGCGCCCGCGCCGGCCTGCTCCTTCCCCGCCATCTATCCGCTCAGCCCGGGGAGCTAGCAGATCAAAAAACGGCCCGGCCTCCGCTGGAAACGGCCGCCCAATCCGGCGCGGCCGCGGCGAGATCGCGGCCGCGGCGAGATCGCGGCCGCCGGCTCCGGATCAGGTGGGGGCGGGGGCGCCGAGGACGGGCCCGGATTGCCGCGCGCTCCGGCGCGTGCGTGCGGCGGGAGGGGCGGCGAATGGCGGATTTCGGGAGGGCTGGCTGGGGGTCGGGGGATTAGAGGATTTTCCCTCTAGCTGCAGCTTCCTCCCTTTCTCTCTCTTCCCTTCCCCGTCCTCGTCCTTTCTTTGTCTCCCACTCTTGGCTTTCGAAATCAAATTCATATTCTACGGCCGGATCCCCGCGGCGGGGCCGGATCGGACGGCCGGGCGCCGCCTGCGCGCATCCTGCGGCTCGAATTCATAGGCGTGAGGTTGTTGGCCCGCTCGCCGTTCGATTGGACGGGGGCTGCGGGAATCCGGCTCGTCGCGCACGCGTCCTGCGCCGCCCCCCGCGCGCCTGACGTGTGGGCCGTTTCCGGTGGGGCGGGGCAGTCAGTGGGCGGACTGACGTGGGTGGGTGCCGGGTTGGCTTGCGGCGGACGGCGCGGTGCCGTCGCCATCGCCCGGCGTGGAACCGTCCTGTCGTTTACGGGGAGTTGCATTCCGGGGGAGACGCTTGGACGCGCCGGGCGCTGGTCTGGCTCTATGACACATGGAGTCGCGCGGGTCTGTGCCCCACATGTCAGCTTCTGTAGTTAGGTAGTTGTGGCGTACACCATGTATTACGGTGAGCATCTGGTGAGGGCTTTTGAGAAAGTTCGGTTCATACTAGGGTTTAGTGGTGTACTGTGGAGCCCGTGAGATGGGTACCGTATTTGGTTGGTGCTCAGAGCAGGAAATTGCCGTTTCCGTAAGGCTTTGCCTACAAGGAATTGAACATTGCAGTCCTCGCCGTGATGAGTTTTTTTTATAGTGGAGACAGTGTGTTTGCAACAGGGTCACAACATCTCGAACCTCGGTAACTATAGATTGTAGTGAGTTTATTTATGTAAATATATATAGAAATTTCCTTCTTTTTATTTCATCATCAGTGGCGGGGCAATAGCAATGTACACCAGATATACATCAAGCTAGCGACAATATACCCACGGATCAGCAATGCCCGCGGTATTCATGTGGATGCCAAAGAATACCTTTGGTGCTGCCCCTGGTGTATATCATGTGAGTGTATGTGTTTACGTTGTACTTGATATGTTGTTTCAAGATATTGACGTTTTGTGTACTAGTGTTGATGGTGGTCGGCTAGTCTAGTTTGGTGTTTCCTTATAAAGCGAAGACTGGTGTTATTGAGGTCATGTGTTGCTTGACTTTTGACCTTTTGTTGTCATTGTAGCGTTTGCGGTGACCTAGAAGCCAACATCCTCGATGCACACCGTTTAAATTTTTATATAGCATATATCATCAAGCTTTACTCCAAAAAGATAAAACAGCATCCGAGCACTAACGATAACAGAATATGGCATTAAGTTTTCAAAGGAGGGGCGCTACTAACTACTACTCAGTGCTTCTCTTTTATTCAACGGCACCGAAACACTAGCGGTAACGGAATACGGCATCAAGTATTTAATTGCTCAATGCCCCTCTTTTTTTTATTTGCTGTCTATTCCAAGCGCGTTGAACGATGACTTTGTGTTCAAATCCACTTCCCCCGCCATCACCAACCACCACCATCCAAGCATACCCACTTTATCCTATAAATTCAAAAAAAATGAGATGGACTTTTGACAAATATGAGAATTTTCTTTCAACATTTTGAAGATTTGATGATTGTATTTTATACTCGCTGATTTCTTAAGTTTAATCATGGTATTCTAGAGATTTCATCTTTGATTATCTCTTTTGTTGTTGAAAGTACATCTGTGTCCAAGAGTGGGTTTGGAATAACAAGTGATCGGGAGACTGGTGGCCAAGTGTATGACATGTTTTTAGTCATCATAAAATGTGGGAAATGTGGTTGAAGAACCCCCCTCATAAACGACATATTTAAATTATTATGCGCGTTTGTGTTTGTTTGAGTCGTAAGAAGGTTGTACTATTGAGAGTGGTGAAATGATAATCAAGGCGTGGCAATCAATGCCTTGTTGATGAGGACATCACTACTACGGTTACACCTGCAATCCCTATTGCTACACATACAGAACCAATTACTAGAGCTCGTGTGTGCCAATTAAAATATCAAGTACTTACATGAGAATATGATGTTGTCTAAATTGGATACATTTGTTTTCTTATGGTTGAAGGGCCTAGCATGGACAAGAAGGATGAACATTGGAGTAGGGCCAAGCATGGAGATGAAGGCGCATGCGAAGTGAACACCAATGGTGTTTCTAGTGGAGTTTTCAACACTTTGAAGCCACCATGGTGACGTACAAGGACATGGATGAAATATACAAGATGTCATGTCATAAATTTCGTCCATAGCTTATTATAGGTGCTACACCACCTTATTTTTGGGCCAGGCCCATGTAATTTTAAAATACGCTTAATAGACTATTTTTAGAGTCTGTATTAATAGGGAAACTACTTAGGGCAAAATTTAGTCCTACCTTGCCAAGGGTGGACGACCCCCCCCC
>NC_057800.1:544195077-544217717 GCF_018294505.1 Triticum aestivum
AAAGTTCTCTATAGTGCAATGTGTCTTTTGTTTGTGTCCAACGACCAGGCCAAGATGTTTCAGACCCCCCTCCCCCCCGGCCACTTACAATAAAGCTTTCCTCTTCAATTCACAATATCTAGATTGCTATATTGCTATATCGGCTTCTTGTGTGTTCTTCGTTTGCATGCCAGGAATAGACCCACATGGTCAGGTTGATTGTGCTCCGGCGTGGTCAATGACCTCTTGAAGTTGGTTTAGTGATTGCTAAGGCGCGAAGTCCTCGCACATTTGTAATCGGATCGTCAAAGTCGACTTTCGCCGAAAAGGATAGTTATCATCTCATCGAAAGACGGAACACCTTCACCTCTATCACTTGTACACATCCCAAAAGACTTGCAAGTCTAACACCCCAGTCACTTCTGGGTCGGTAGTAGTTAGTCCCGACTACTCTTTCGGATCTAGATTGGTCTCACAAACAAACACAAGTCTTTCCAGCACATTTCTTGTTCTCGCTTGTGTGCATCCCGGGAAACTTCCCAGTTGGTCACTCATACAACTCATCTTGATATTGCTCCATACCAAGCACACTTAACCGAGAGGTTCTTATGAGATTAGCTTCCACAAAATAAGATGCACATTGTTAGTATGTGTAAAACTATCAATCCTATTAAGTCAGGATGGCTATGATACCCTGGAAAGAATTGTGTTAGTATGTGGGGTCATGCTATGGCCTAGAGGGTAGTCAGGAGTAACTACTGCTAGTTTAGGGGTGGCTAGGGTGTTACATAAGGGTAGCAGAGTATACCATCATGGTTACATGGTTGTGTCCGGGTTAGGGGCCTAGTCATGTGGTGCATGGTGTGTGTTGGCCCGTCGAGGCACATGGCATGTGTTGTCCCATCGAGGCATGTGATATGTCTCCAACGTATCTATAATTTTTTATTGTTTCATGTTGTTATATTATCATTCTTGGATGTTTCACAATCATTTTATAGTCATTTTATATCATTTTTTGGTACTAACCTATTGACATAGTGCCAACTATCAGTTGCTGTTTTTTGCATGTTTTTTACATCGCAGGAAATCAATACCAAACGGAGTCCAAACGCATCGAAACTTTTTGTGGACTTTTGTGGACCAGAAGACATCCAATGGGCCGGAGAAGCACCTGGGGGTGCTTCGAGGGGAGCACAACCCACCAGGGTGCGCCTGGAGGCCCAGGCGCTCCCTGGTGGGTTGTGCCCACATCGGTTGCCTCACGAACCGCCTCTTTACTCTATAAATACCCCAATATTCCAGAAACCCTAAGGGAGTAGACGAAAATCGATTCCAGCTGCCGCAAGTTCCAAAAACCACTAGATCCAATCTAGCCACCATCACGGAGGGGTTCATCATGTCCATTAGCGCCTCTCAGATGATGCATGAGTAGTTCTTTGTAGACCTTCGGGTCCGTAGTTAGTAGCTAGATGGCTTCATCTCTCTCATTTGATTCTCAATACAATGGTCTCTTGGAGATCCATATGATGTAATTCTTTTTGCGGTGTGTTTGTTGGGATTCGATGAAATTTGAGTTTATGATCAGATCTATCTCTTTTTATCCATGAAAGTTAATTGAGTCTCCATTGATCTCTTATATGCATGATTGCTTATAGCCTCGCATTTCTTCTCCGATATTTGGGTTTTGTTTGGCCAATTTGATCTATTTATCTTGCAATGGGAAAAGGTGCTTTGTGATGGGTTCGATCTTATGGTGCTTGATCCCAGTGACAGAAGGGGAACCGACACGTATGTATCATTGCCATTAAGGATAACAAGATGGGGTCTATTTCTACATAAATAGATCTTGTCTATATTATGTCATCATTCTTATTACATTACTCCGTTTCTCCATGAACTTAATACACTAGATGCATGCTGGATAGCGGTTGATGTGTGGAGTAATAGTAGTAGATGCAGGCAGGAGTCGGTCTACTAATCTTGGACGTGATGCCTATATAATGATCATTGTCTGGATATCGTCATGATTATTTTAAGTTCTATCAATTGCCCAACAGTAATTTGTTCACTCATCGTTTGCTATTTTTCTTGAGAGAAGCCACTAGTGAATCCTACGGCCCACGGGTCTCTTCTTTATTATATTTGCCTTTGCGATCTATTTTTAGTTGCTTTTATTTTCAGATCTATTAAACAAAGAATACAAAAATACCTTGCTGCACTTTATTTTATTTGGCGTTCGATCTATCAAATTATTACAACTTTCTCACGTCCGTTTGCCAATTTCTGGCGCCGTTACCCGAAAGGGATTGACAACTCCTTTAGTACGCCGGGTTGCGAGTATTTGTTATTTGTGTGCAAGTGTTGTTTACGTAGTGTTGCTTGGTTCTTCTACTAGTTTGACAACCTTGGTCTCATCACTGAGGGAAATACCTACCGTTGATGTGTTGCATCATCCCTTTCTCTTTGGGGAAATACCGACGTAGTTCTACCAGACATCAAAAGGAATTTCTGGCGTCTTTGCCAGGGAGACATCATCAACATCTACCAGGTTCCTAATCACAAATCTCATCTCCTCGTAATTTACATTATTTTCCATTTGCCTCTCATTTTCCTCTCCCCCACTTCACAAAAAATTGCCGTTTTATTCGCCCTCTTTTTCGTTCGTCGTTTCCTCGTCAGATATGTTTTGTGTGTAATCTTGTCTGCTACTTTTGTCATTATGGATAGTTCTTCCTCTATTGCATGCACTCCTGAGAACAAAGTTCTCAACTTTAAACAAAGGGGAGGAGAGAATTTAAAGGATGCTTGGTATAGGATTTGCAATGCTCATAATAGATCTATCTGTAAGCAACCTACCATTGTTCTTCTTTGTTGTTTTTATGTGGGCATCACCACTTGGTATAGATTCGTCCTTGATACGATTACCGGTGGAAATTTCTTGATGCTTTTAATGCTATGGGAAAGTTAGTAGGCTCACCACCTCTTATAATTAATGAAACAACTTTGACTCTTGAGCATGTTATGGAAAGATTAGATGCTATTGAAAAGAAAATGCTTACTAAAGAGCATGTTGAAAACTTGGATAAAAAGATGCATAATTTTCCACTAAAATGGGTCAAAAGCGGGAGAAGTTTTTAAGTTGTTAAAAGAAAAGGGCACCATAATCCATGAAAGAATTAAAGAAAGCCCGTCTCGGATTGATAAACTGGAAGAAATCTTTAGTAATCTAAGCACGGCTTTTGCTTCCGCTAGAACTATTGAAAAAACTCCCGTAAAGATTGAGAAGATTACTCAAGTTACTAAGAACAAGGGTGCAACTTCTAGTAATAACAGTAAAGAGGATCTTAAGATGATTAGTATTCACCCTGATTTTGTTGAAGTTATAAGAGATCCTTTGGGCAAGAATGAATTCTTTAAACTTATTCCTATGAGTATTGTCATTGAAAATTTATATGCTAAATATCTTAAAAGTTCTAAGTGTTTGATTGAAGAGTTGGAAAATAAAGATGACAATACTTAGATCCTTGCATTATGCCTAGCTAGGGGCGTAAAACGATAGCGCTTGTTGGGAGGCAACCAAATCAATAAAATTTATTTTTGTCTTTTGCTTTCTATTCTTGAGTGTTTGCACAATTATGCTACTGTTATGATTGTGTCTTTTGTGTTTTAGTTAGTGTTTGTGCCAAGCAAAGCCTTTAGGATCTTCTTGTATTATAGTTGATTTGATCTTGCTGAAAAACACAAACTTTTGCACTGACGAAAATAATTCTCATTTTTAACAAGAGCGTGATAAAATACCAATTCTTTTTGCAAAAGATTGATATACAAATTGCTCGGGTTGTCCTAATTTTTTTAGAATTTTTTGGAGTTATAGAAGTATTCTAAATATCCGATTGCTACAGATTGTTCTATTTTGACAGATTCTGTTTTCTTTGCATTGTGTGCTTGTTTCGTTGATTCTATGGTTTTCTTTGAAGAGTTTTTGCCATAGAAAAGTTGGAATACAATATATATAATGCAAGAATAAAATATGAATGGTTTTGAAATAGTACTTATAGTAGTGATTTGTTTTCTTATACTAACGGATCTCACCAAGGTTTTGTTGAGTTTTGTGTGATTGAAGTTTTCAAGTTTTTGGTAATGTTAAGATGGATGAAGGAATAAGGAGTAAGAAGAGCCTAAGCTTGGGGATTCCCATGGAATCCCAAACTATTATCCAAAGAGAAGCAAGCAACTAAGCTTGGGGATGCCCGAGTGGCATCCCCTCTTTCTTCTAACGACCATCGGTATTTTACTCGGAACTATATTTTTATTCGTCACATACTATAAGTTTTGCTTGGAGCGTCTTGTATAATATGAGTCTTTGCTTGTTTTGCTTTGTGTTTTATGTCTTTAATCTTTGCTGGACACACCTATTTGAGAGAGCCAAAATTATGCCATGACTCGTTAGAATTGCTCTCGATGCTCCACTTAAATCTTTATGAGCTATGGAGTTGCTCTGGTGCTTCACTTATATCTTTTTGAGCACGATATGCTTTAGTATTTTTGAAGAAATGCTCTCATGCTTCACTTAGATTTATTTGAGAGTTAGTAAATTTTTAAAGAAATCCCCTCTTGCTTCACTTAAATTAATTTGAGAGACAGAAATATTATGCTCATGATCTTCACTTATATTTGTTTGAGCTTTTTAAAAGCAACACATGAAAATTAGTTCCAAAGTGATAGATGTCCAAGAAGGATATAATAAAAACTTTCATGAACATCATTGGACAAAATAAACTCGATTCCTTGTAATAGTTTTGAGATATGATGATGTGATATGTGAGTCATGTTGATGAGTAATTATGCTTTAGTAAGAATATTGGTGTTAAGGTTTGTGATTACCTATGCAAGTACGAAAGTCAATAGTTATGCAATGAAATTACATCCTAATTGTGGTGCATTATTCGGCGTTAATTATGCTTAATGCTTGCTTATGAGATTATCCTTTTCTTGGTTGGTCGCTTTTCAATCTTTTGCTAGCCTTCATTTTGCACTATGTATGATCACTACTTGTATATCCAAAATCCCACTGTTTGCTATTTTTCTCGAGTGAAGCCACTAATGAAACCTACGGTCCCCGGGTCTCTTCTTTATTATATTTGCCTTTGCTATCTATTTTTATTTGCTTTTATTTTCAGATCTATTAAACCAAAAATACAAAAATACCTTGTTGCACTTTATTTTATTTGGCATTCTATCTATCAAATTATTAAAACTTTCTCACGTTCGTTTGCCAATTTCTGGCGCAATTACTCGAAAAGGATTGACAACTCCTTTAATACGTCGGGTTGCGAGTATTTGCTATTTGTGTGCAGGTGTTGTTTACGTAGTGTTGATTGGTTCTCCTACTGGTTCGATAACCTTGGTATCATCACTAAGGGAAATACCTATCATTAATGTGTTGCATCATCCCTTCCTCTTTGGGGAAATACCGACGTAGTTCTAGCAGACATCAGCATGCGTCATGGCACATGTGTGAGAAGTAGACACATGTATATGCGCTAAGAGGGAACGTTCTTGTTGGATCAACGAAGACGTCTGATCCTTTGAGTGGGGTTGTTTAATATCCTGCTTTAATAGATTGATAATACCACCGACACTAATAAGGCACATCTTTTTGGAATATCGTCTCCTTGGAGCCTCTTAGTAAGCGTGCTTGGTTTGGGAGAAATATAGGGACACTACAAAATTTGGTCTATTTAGTGATAAAAACCCTAGTGAAGAAACAGGAAATGTCGCTTAAAATTATTTTCTGTGACGGTCCACCGTCACGAGGTGTTTTCCTCCCGGGACGGAGCCCTTGGCAACTTTGACGACGTTCTGGCCTAATTTTCGGCGATGCTTTTGGGCGTCACTAGGCGTGCCCATTTTCTGGAACGATTCCTAGTGTCACATAATTTTTTGAGCGGGGCAATGTCTTGAAATATAATAATAAAAATAACTATTTCTCTTTAAAGCTAACTAACCTAGTGGTGAAAGTCTATGTAGATATTTTCTCAAAGTAGTCAATCTCCTTTCTGATAGTGTTCCTGAAATTTTTGGCGAACCCCTTCACTATGTAATTTAAAATGGGTGAAAGAACTTTGTGCTTCCTATGGCTCGAACGCAGTAAGTCGAGCACGTAATACACACTGCATTGCCAGTACGACATTCATAAGTTATCGATCAAAATGATGGTACTTTTTACTTATAGGATGTCTAGCAGAGTTTACCGGTCCGAGCGACTCATCTCGTCGCCTAATTAAGACAAACGCCACGTTTCAGTGTTGTAGCGTGATGATTAATGGCGGCGGGCGCGTGCCAACTACCATCGGCCATTAACACCACTTTTCCCCACCGCCCGGCATTTTTCCCGCCAAGCGTCCGCCGCCCGTGCCTATAAGAAGACCCTCGCCATGACCAAACAACTCATCCTCTATCCTCTCAGCCTCCACATTTACATGGCCAAATAGATGACCTTCTCCATGACCAGTTGTCTCATTCTCTTTCAGCCTCCCCCAACCCACTTCATTGTCATATCTGAATAACTCACCGTGGCCTTGATGCTTAGCACTCATGAGCGGTCGGTCATGGCGCCGGTCTCGAAGGAGGATCCCTTCGCCATGTTGCTCTGTTGCCATGATAAAGTTGGTGCTCATTGATCTTTTTGGGCACCACCAGCTTGCTTGTTGCACTGTGTAATGGAGCCAAATGAGGTTCGTGGAACGCGTTATTTGGCTCCATTACATGGAGCAACATGCACACTTGGTGTGTAAATGAGGAGGCAGCTCATCACACACTAATGCAGGATGCTGCTAACGCGACACTACGACCAGAGATCCTTTGACGAAACTGTGTGCGATCCATTAATTGCAAACGATGATGTAAAACCCCATAAAAATGATGCAAAATGTTTGCGATGGCGGAGACATCAAACACGGTTCAGATTTTAGTTGTGTGTGTGATGCAGGACATATGGTTGATCCATATGAATTGTTTGCGATGAGATAGAACAACAAAAACTGGCAACCATATCAAGGTGTGTGCAATACACGACATACAGTTTGCTCAGATGAACCGTTTGCTATTAGGGAATGCAATAGAAACGGTTAGCCAGATCAAGGTGTGTGTGATATATGGCATACGGTTCACTCGGACAAACTGTTTTCGATTAGGGAACACAACATAAACGGTTCAACTTAATAAGATGTGTGTGATATGCGTAGGGATGAAAATGGCGCGGAAACGGATGGAACTAGGTGCTATTATATTTGTTTTCATATTTTTTTTGCAAAACCAGAAACGAATACAGAAACCCAGGAAACAAATACGAAAACAGATACTATCGGAAACAAACACGAAGCGAATATAGAGCGGACATGGAAACAAAACTGTTTGTTGACCGGAACTTAAGACCCCCTTGAATCATAGAGAAATACATACAGAAAGCAAAGAAATTGATGGAATTGTTAACATGGCTACAAAATAATATGGTTGTGTTGGTATAATAGGGTAGTATTGTAGTAGTACATGGCAATTTCGTATAGGGTCTAGTTGAGTATGTGTGTGGTACTAAAACTTGGTACTCAAATAATACATTCTGCTCATTTTACTCACTTTGTCATTGTGTATTGTTTGGTAGTTGGGCTACAAAGCAGCCATGGGCCTATAGTAGAAACGGAAATTCCATATTAACGGAAACGGAAAGTTCCGTTTCCACGTGTGTTCCACCAGAGAACATGATTCTGTTTTTGTTTCCGTTTCCACACAAAAAATTCCATTTTCATTTTCATTTTGCAAATTTCCGTTTATGTTTTCATATTTTCTCTCCGTTTCCATTTCCCTCCGGAAAAGTGGAAACTTTCCACTCCATTTTCATCCCTAGATATGCGGCATACAGTTCACATAGATGAACTATTTGCGATGAGCCAAAAAAACACAAACAATTCGTGTAAACAAGATGTGTGTGTTACGCGGCAAACAACCCACTCGGATGAACTGTTTGCGATGAGAAAATAAAACATAGACGGTTACTAGAGTTAATTCGTGTGCCATTCTGTTTGTACTAAAAACTTTGAAAAATGCATACGAGTTGCTTCCGATGTCTAGAGTATCGCACACGATGCATGTGCGATGGTTAGTAAGTTACACGTACGTTTTTTATATTAACACGTGTGCGGTAACACGTAACACCGCATATGGTTGTCGGGTTGTGTGCTCAAGTCTTCCCGCGCTCCAGTGAAGGCTTCTCGCTCTCCATCGAAGGCTTCCCGCGCTCCTTAGGGGTGAATTGTAAAATCCCCAATCCCCTAGCCAGCTGCTAGCTATAAATAACCACAGCAATGGCCGCCGCCGGCGACTCGCTACTGATTCACTTGCTAGCTAGTTACCCACACATACCGGCATACCCCCAACGGCCGACGACAGAATGGAGTTGCGCGACGGGAACAGGCGCCGAAGATCATAGTTTAGGTTAATTAATTATACCTCCAAAGCCGGATGATTCCGGCTCTGGAGGTATAATTAATTAACACAATCTAAGATCAAATAACTAAAGGTTCCCCAACGTGATCGTGCGCCGACCCCAACCGCTAGCAGAGCGCGCGCGGAGGGACGTGACCCTAGCAAGACTTGGCGCGTAAATGGCAAGCATAGCATGCATAGGGACGCGACCTAAGGGCGCCTAAAGGGCTAGTAGAGTGCGTGGAGGCACGCGAGTAGAGTGCGTCGCGGCCGTCTAAATGACGAGCAAGCACATGCATAATTATTGCATATAGCAAATGAACATAGCCAGGAATAGCCATCCAACAATATTTTTTTTGATGACATACATTGATATATTCTTAGTTAAATCTAAGGTCAAAGTTTGGTACTACAAAATACGAAGGGGGCCAATAAAGAATAAACCACGACAGAGGTACTACCTATACGAACATAGACGCCCAGTGTCGGTCTACAAAAATAGGGGCTCTTTTTTTTGACCCCTTTACTTGTGCATGGGCAGTCAGAGCCGCGCGCCACGGCCACACTTAGCAAGGCAGAGGGGGAAGCCAGAGGGAAGCCAAAACACGAGGCAAACAAGGCAACACCAAGACCACAAGCGCAGGAGAGCAAGAGGGCGAGGTGGACTCCCTCGGCAAGATCCTTGCCAAGGTAGCCTCCGCAGCCCCGGGAAGAGCCTTGCCGGGGCAACTTGCCCGATGCCAGCGGAGTGAGCCACCCTTGAGCCCACCGGCTCCAACCTAACCGACTGCGTTGGAACCAAGGCTCGGGAGGCGCCTCTGTGGTGGCATGCAAATCTTCGTCAAGATCATTAACATATGAGATCAGATGAGGACCAGAAGACGACGACCCTCGGCGGGATCCTAGCCGAGGAAATCCACAAGACCCCCAGCAAGACCCTTGCCGGGGATGACTACAACGCCATGACAAGGCCCTTGTCGGCCGCCCGGCAAGACCCTTGCCAAGAGCATCAACAGGGCCACTACCAGGCCCGCGCCAGCCAAGACTCCACCACCGTCCCCAAGCAGCTGCTAGCTCAACCAGCTTGGCAGGCACCTGCGTGGCGACGGGCGGCCTCTACACCGACTCAGCAGGCACCTGCGTGGCGGCATGCGACCCTTCATGAAGGCTTCACTACCGCGCCAACCCAGCAGCCGGCCAACGTGGCGCCACAATGCCTCATCAGCTCGGACGGGTGTCAAGGCTAGGCGAGGCGACGACAGCTGGGACGTGCTTCCCCGGCGTCCCCCATAAAGCAAGGGGGGCACGTCGGCAGTGCATTAAATGCGTTTGTCCAACGGTCCCAGAGGATAGGCTTGTCGACTGTAGACCTTTCCACCTCTTGTGTGCCACTATGGCAACCCCTTTTACCTATAAAAGGAGGACTGAGGCGACCAGGAGAGGGATTCAGCTCTTTTGGGAAAAGTTGCACCCCGTAGCTAGCTCAAGGACACAAGGACACTCAAATACATCCACCAAAGCAGGACTAGGATATTACGCATCTTCGCGGCCTGAACCTGGGTAAACAATCCGTGTGCTCCCTATCAGACCCGCTCTTCTCACAACTCGCGCCCGCCTACCGTAGAAGGGATCCCAGTGACCCCATAGGTGTCGTTTCCACCGACATCTCTAGCGCGCCAGGTAGGGGGCGCGCAGTCGTGAAAATCCGCTCTGACAGTCAGCCTAGCGGTTCTTCATCGTCATGGCTCCCAAGAAGAAGGCAGCCACGACGGTCGGTTTGTCGGGAGCCGGACGGCCCGTACCGGTGCGGGCGAACAGCGGGCCAGTCGCGGATAGGACCCGAGGCGCGGCCCGCGAGCACCAACATCGCTCTAGCAGTCAGAGCCTGGCGAGCGGCGTTGTTCGTGCGCAAGGCGACGGGCCGCACGCCGCAAGATCCAGAGACGGAGCTGGACCCCCCGCAGGCGGCGCGGGACCCTCCGGGGGCGTTGCCTTGCCACTCACGGGCGGGCGATGACCTCCAGGACGCCTACCCCGGCGCCCACAGCGCGCTCTTCCCAGGTTGTGTGCAACGAGCAGCGTCGCCACGCTGGTGACCCTGGACACCGCCGTGGGAAGAGTCCTGTGCATCATCCGCTGGACGAAGGAGGCCAGCATGCCCGCTGAAGTGCTGGCGAAAATGGCGCACAACCACTGGGCCGTGACGAAGCTCCTTCTAACGTGGTTAGAAGTCAAAGCGCAACACGGTCCACGTAGCTTTCGCCGCACCACGCCAGCAGAAGCCTTGGCGCGCGCACAGCTGCTCCTCGACTTCCCTTCCGCTGCCGAGAAGCTCGACGAGTGGAGAGCCACTATCCGGAGCCTCGTCCGTGTTGCCAACGAAGACGAGCCACGGCCGGCGGGGCCCTCAGGCCGGCGCTCCATCGATCCACTGCATGCCGGCAGTGGAGGGGCCGGAGGCGCCGCAGCCACGGTGCACTCTCCTCCTCCATGCCAGCCACCGCGGATGTCGGTCTGTCGTATGACGCTTGTGATGACATTTCCATATCGTCGTCCGACCCACGGACCCACCGCAACCAATGCTAGGTTCTTCGGGAGCGAGCCCATGAAGACGCTCAAACCACCATCGAGCGCCGATGCGATACGCGCCACCAGTCAGACAGGCAGGCGGGGCCCGCTATGGACATCCCAGCACCGGGAGGCTCCGACGACCTACCTTACAAGGTGGGTTGCCCAGCCTTTACCCATGAGCTGCGGCAGTTCCAGTGGCCGTCCCACCGCACGTTCAAGCCCGATGTCAGCGAGAAGTGCAACAGCACGACTCACCCGTCAGAGTTCCTCAGCATCTACACCATCGCGATGCAAGCCGCTGGAGCTCGTGACGACAAGGTGCTTGCCAATTACTTCCCGTTGGCCCTGAAACCCAATGTCATGTATTGGTTGATGCACTTGCCGGCGGATTACATTTCTTCTTGATCAGATCTATGCCATGAGTTCGTTGGTGCCTTCACTGGAGGCCACCAAGCTAGGCCAGGCGAGTGATTTTCATATCATCCCCCATAAGGAAGGTGAAAACCTCCGCAAGTACATACAGAGGTTCAGCCGCGTTCAATATAATAACCCAGATGTTCATCCCGCCGCTATGATCAGCGCATTCCATCAGAATGTGCGCAACCGCAAGATGCGTGAAGAGTTGGCAATGAACAAGGTCAAGGATGTGGCTGAACTTTATGTTCTGGCCGATAGATGTGCTCGGGTAGAAGAGGGGAGGAAGTACCCCGGCAAGGACGTCAGCGCAGAAACCGACTCTATCGACGAAGACACTGCCGCCCCAACAAAGAAGGGTCGGCGTCGCAACAGGAAACGCAAGGGCAAGGCCGTGCTTGCCGTCAAGGGATCCGACGACACCGGTGCCACCAAGAAGGCCAAGGCAGACGACCCTGGCAAGGAGATTGCCGGGTGTGCCTCTTGTCGGGCCTTGGCGGCTGCCGATAAGCCAGGGGGCTCCGACAAGCAGTATTGCAAGATCCACCGCACCAAGGGCCACGACCTCCAGAACTGCCGACAAGTTGAGCTGCTTGCTGAAAAGCAAAAAGCCGAATATGAGAGGCGGGACAAGAAGGGTCGGGATGGTGCCGAAGGATCCGACAAGAAGCGTGGCGGCTAAGGAGGTCGCCGCGGCAAGGATAACCAGCAAGAGAGGCCCGCTTGGGGCCGCGACAAGAAGCAGGAAGACGATGATCATGACGAGGACGATGAGTCCGGTGAGCATGAGTTCCAGAAGGCTACCGAGGCCATGTGCGTCGATGGTGGCACCTCGCTACATACTTCTCACTGCCAGCTGAAACAGTGGGCGCGTGAGATCACAGTAGCGAAGCCCTCATTTGACGCTCAAAGGCCACTGAAGTGGTCCAGCACACCCCTCATCTTTGACGCCGAGGACCACCCTGACCGCACAACTGCTGTCGGGTGTTTGCCGTTGTTGGTCTCACCAATGATACGCAATCTCAAGGTGAACAAGATGTTGGTTGACGGTGGGGGCGGTCTGAACTTGATCTCACCCGTTGTGATCAAAAGGCTGCAAATTCCTGATGGAGACCTCGAGGAAACAGGCATGTTTCAAGGGGTCAACCCGGTAAGGAGCCAGCCGAAGGGGAAGATCACGCTGCCTGTGACGTTTGGAGGCGAGCTGAACTACAGGATGGAGAAGATTGTCTTCGATGTAGCCGAGATTCTCTTGCCCTACAACGGGATCCTCGGCCGCCCGGCACTAGCCAAGTTCATGGAGGCGTCGCACTACACCTACAACACGATGAAGATGCCTGGGCCGATGACCATCATCACCGTCCCCTCCGACAAGAAGGACGCGCTGATCTGCGCTGACCAACTCTACCGAGAAGCAGTTGTAGCAGCCACCGCTAAGGCACTTGCTCCTGCCACTGAAGCCCCGGGATGGAAGAAGAAGACCGGCACGACCTCTCGCACCCACTCCGGCAAGCGCACCTCTTCGGAGTGTTGTGCTACCGTTGAGGACATGCCAGAGAGCTCCTCCGGCAAGGGCAAGAAATCCATAGCTGCACCACCAGAGACCAAGAGGGTGTCCGTCAAGGAGGATGGCACGTGAGGAGATTTCACCATAAGCTCCACCCTCGATAGCAAATAGGAAAGCACGCTCATCACTTTCCTGCGGGGGAATGTTGATGTGTTTGCATGGCAAGCATCCGACATCCCCGACGTTCCCAGGGAAGTGATTAAGAACCACCTTGCTGTTTGTCCCCATGCGCGACTCGTCAAGCAGAAGATCAGGAAGCAAGCTTTGGAATGGCAGAAATTCATCACAGAGGAGATCAGGAAATTGGAAGCGGCGGGCTTGGTGAGAGGAGTGCTCCATCCAACATGGTTGGCCGATCCTGTGGTGGTGCGCAAGGCGAACAAGAAGTGGAGGCCATGTATTGATTACACGGATATCAATAAGGCTTCTCCTAAGGACCCCTTCCCGTTGCCGCGCATTGACCAGATTGTTGACTCTACGACCGGGTGCGATCTGTTATCATTCCTCGACGCCTACTCGGGCTACCACCAGATCTTCATGGCAAAGGAAGACAAAGAGAAGACAACATTCATCACCCCATGTGGTACGTATTGCTTTTTACGGATGCCTTTCGGGTTGAAGAGTGCTGGCTCGACAATTCGCAAGGGCAGTCCAAATTAGTTTTGAGCCCTAGTTACATAGAAATATGGAAGCTTATATGGATGACATAGTGGTCAAAACCAAGGACAAGGCAACCCTTGTACAAGACTTAGAAGAGACATTTGCCAACCTACGCAAGATCAACCTCAAGCTGAACCCTGAGAAGTGTGTGTTCGGTGTTCCGTCCGGCAAATCTTCTCTAGTTCTTTGTGTCGCAGCGTGGGATCGAGGCAAACCTGGACAAGATCAAGGCTATTGAGAAGATTGAGCCACCCAAGCGGATCAAGGATGTGCGTCAGCTCACTGGCTGCGTTGCTGCCATGAGCAGATTCATCTCCAAGTCCGCTGAGCGTGCCCTTCCCTTTTTCAAGATCTTGAAGAAGGCGGGCCCAATGGAGTGGACCCCAGAGGCCGAGGCAGCGTTGCAGGATCTGAAGAAATACCTTTCCCCCACACCAATACTGGTTGCGCCTAAACCACAAGAGCCGTTGCTGCTGTATCTGGCGGCGACGAATCAAGTGGTCAATGCCGCGCTAGTGGTGCAGAGGGAGGTCGGTGAAGAGGCAGTGGCGACGGCGGGACTGGAGGATGGCAAGCCAGAGATTCCCCCAGTAGGAGCCGATGCCAGCAAGGCAAGGCCCCCGGCGGAGTCTGACACCATCAGGACAGACCCCATGCAATCAAGTGAGGCGGTGCAAAAGAAGAAGATGATGCAACACCCGGTTTACTTTGTCAGCTCCCTCCTGCAGGGGTCTAGGTCAAGGTACTCTGGTGTGCAGAAATTGCTCTCCGGCCTCCTTATGGCCTCGAGGAAGCTGTGTCACTACTTCCAAGCACATGAAATCACTGTCGTCACCCGCCTCCTGTTACAACAGATACTGCACAACCCAGACGCAACCAAAAGGATTGTGGGGAGGGCCTTGGAGCTTTTGAGCTTTGGTTTGAAGTTTGAAAGTACTTCGACAATCCAGAGCAGAGTCTTGGCAGAATTCATTGCAGAATGGACCTCAACGCCCGACGAAGAGATCTAGGAGACCACCTCCCCGGCAAGGAAGCAAGTTGCAACTGGATCATGTACTTTGACAGGGCTTTCTCGCTGCAAGGCGCCGGTGCTTTTGTGCTGCTCGTCACACCCACCGGAGAGCACCTCAAGTATGTAATCCAGATGCACTTTCCCAGGGAGATGTCCACCAACAACACTGCTGAGTACGAGGGGTTACTTGCCGGCCTCAGGATCGTGGCGGACCTCGGGGTCAAAAAGCTCATCGTCAAGGGCGATTCACAACCTGTTGTCAGACAAGTTAACAAATATTAACAGAGCCCGTTGATGGAGGCCTACATAGATGAGGTGAGGAAGTTGGAGGAGCGCTTTGACGGTATACAAGCGGAGCACGTTCCCCGAGTGGAGAACGACATCGCCGATTACCTGTCAAAGCGCGCTGCATTCAAGTTACCTGTGGAACCAGGTACCTTTTTTGCTTCAGTTAACTCAACCATCCGTCGAACCATCAACGGAGCAGAACAAACGGAGGAAATCAGGCTCCGGCAAGTACTTTCCTGCCGAGCCCCCAGGGGCCACCGGCAAAGGTGTTGCTGCGGATTCTGAGCCTGCCGAGGAGCAACTGATTCCGGTGGGCCGTGAGGCCCTGGCCGTAGAGACGGCCGCCCCCATGGCAGAAGAAATGCCTTTGGTCCTTGCCATCGAGCCCCAAGCTTCGGAATGGGCACTGATGGGGTTATGTACCTAGGGTAGGGTCATGGACCTGATCCAAGTAACTTACCCTAGGACATCCTGAGAAGAGGTCGCCTTCCAGTCGACCAACGAGGATTCACTCGACTGGCCTGAAGGACTCGACCACGAAGACTCACTCAACCACCAGGAGGTCAAGAGGCACTCTGCACTGCAACGGCCTATAATCAAGTAGACTTTATGATAGTAAAGGCCTTTATGTGGGGCGTTACCAGTAACGCCCCAGACTTAACTCACCTTAAACCCTCTCCTACGTGGGCTGGCTGGGGTCCTGGCGCACTCTATATAAGCCACCCCCCTCCACAGGCAGAGGGGTTCGGCACCTTGTAGTTCATACACTCATAATCCACTCGACCGCCTCCGGGCTCCGAGACGTAGGGCTGTTACTTCTTCCGAGAAGGGCCTGAACTCGTACATCCTTTGTGCTTACAACCTCTCCATAGCTAGGACCTTGCCTCTCCATACCTACCCCCACTCTACTGTCAGGCTTAGAACCACGACAGTTGGCGCCCACCGTGGGGCGGGTGTTTTAGCGATTTTGTGGAGAAGTTGCGATTCTTCCGAGTACTTTCATCATGGTGTCTGCTGGAGTTTTGGTCGAGGGTCAAGAGATCCGTCTCGGCACTCTCACCTTCATCGCCGACGACTCCGCATGGCTCCAGGAGGCTCCACTCGACGTAGATGCGCTCCCCGTCCGCGGTGCGACGCATTTTCGCGCATGTGTCCGCGGCGTTCTGCTGCGGCAACCGTCGACCCAGTATCGGTCGGCTCCTCCATCGTCCACCCTCCCGGTCTCCCGCCAGCGCAAGCGCTCAGGCCGGTCGAGGCTTCAGCGATGGGTGAGTCACGCGGTGGCTCGCCAATCGGCCACTACCCAAGTTGCGGCAATCGAGCCCAACGAATCTCTCTACGGCTTGCTCGATCAGTCGACTGGCTCCGTAGAGACTGCATCCGAGTGTGGAAGCAGTGATCCAGCGGCAGAAATCTTGATGGTCGATGGGCCCCACAGCCCTCCTGGCTTCGCCCGTGGTGGTGGAGCAGGTGACAGCGGCGACCCTGCACGAGGCTACGAAGAGTACCAGCCCGAGCCACTCGACTCTCTGCAAAGAGAGGAACTTCGCCGCAGGAACGAGGATCCCCTGCGTATTCCCATCGCAGGAGAAACCCCCGAGGCTCGTGCCTTGGAGGAGGCGCGTCTGGCCAATTTGGCCGAGCGCACTCGACTGGAGAACCTTCAGCAAGCACTCGACGAGCGCGCGCGGCAACGAGTTCCCGACACCAGTCGACGTCAACTCTTCCCGCCGACTCAGGTATATCGAACCCCAATTCAGAATTTAGCAGCTGCGACCCATATAGCAGAGTCCATCCAGCCTTCGCAGTCGGAAGCTGGCAGAGGTTTGCTGCAGATCAGGGATCTGCTCCGGGCAGCAGGAGATCAGAATTCAGCCGTGTCTCAGTCGAGCAACAGAATTCACAGTCGATCCGTCACTGTGAATACGGTTCAGTCGGCTCACAGCCCCAGATCGCCTCCGCGGCGCGAAGGGCGTGAGAATCGGCGAGATCAATATGGTGACAGACTCGACCGAGATGATAGGCGTCGAGTGCCCTATTCCCCTCCGAGGGGTGGGTCTTACGCTCCTCGGCAGCCAGATGATAGGCGTCAGTACAGTACAGGGCGTAGGGTTCCAGTTGACCCCAGAGAGCCAGGCTTCGACGCGCGATCCATTATCGTGCAAGGGTTGGTCGACCGGAACAGAGCCCATTGAGGCGCACTCGACAGAGATGTACCCACAAGCAGTCGAGTACATGTTTCTGGTCCTGAATGTTTCAGCAGAGCTATCAGAGCCGCAGTTATTCCCCCCAATTTCAGGTTGGCTACAGGAGTCAGCAAGTTCACTGGTGAGTCTAAGCCTGAAACTTGGCTTGAAGACTACCGAGTGGCAGTTCAGATCGGTGGTGGGAACGACGAGGTGGCCATGAAACACTTGCCTCTCATGCTGGAAGGTTCTGCCAGGGCATGGTTGACTCAATTACCTCCTAGCAGCATTTACACTTGGGAAGATCTGTCCCGAGTGTTCGTCAGAACGTTTGAAGGGACTTGCAAGCGACCAGCTGGATTGACAGAGTTGCAAGTCTGCGTGCAGAAAGCTAATGAGACTCTCAGAGAGTATATTTAGAGGTGGATCACTTTGCACCACACTGTAGAGAATGTGTCCGACCATCAGGCAGTCCGCGCCTTCAAAGATGGTGTCAAGAACAGAGAACTGAGTTTGAAATTTGGTCGAACCGGTGACATGACCTTGAGTCGGATGATGGAGATTGCTACCAAGTACGCCAGCGGCGAAGAAGAAGACCGACTCCGAAGCGGCAAGCACAAGCCGAGTCAGTCGGAAAAAGGAAACACCAGTCGGAAACAGAAGCGGAAGGCTGAACCGGCAGCTCCTGGAGAGGCTCTGGCCGTGACTCAAGGAAAGTTTAAGGGAAAACCAAAAGGATCCTGGAACCCCAAGAAGGTAAAGGATAAAGAAGGGAACGACGTGTTGGATATGCCATGTCACATTCACACGAAGAAAGACGAAGAGGGGAATATCATTTACCCAAAGCACACCACTCGCCAATGTCGACTCCTGATCCAGCAGTTTCAGGGAAAACAGTCTAAGGACAAGGAGAAGGAGTCGGACAAGGCCGAAGACAAAGAGGACAGTGAGGGAGGATATCCGCATATCAACTCCACTCTGATGATCTTTGCAGATGTGGAGAGCAGAAGTCGACTGAAAGTGATTAACCGAGAGGTGAACATGGTTGCCCCAGCAAAGGCAAATTATCTGAAGTGGTCTCAAACACCCATTACATTCGACCAATCTGATCACCCGACTCATATTGCCACCCCTGGGAGGCAAGCTTTGGTGGTCGATCCAGTTGTCGAAGGCACTCGACTGACAAAGGTGCTGATGGATGGTGGAAGTGGGCTGAATCTGTTATATGCAGACACATTGAAAGGTATGGGCATTCCGATGTCCCGACTGAGCACTAGTAACATGAGCTTTCATGGAGTTATACCAGGGAAGAAGGCCGAGTCACTCGGCCAGATAGCTTTGGACGTAGTGTTTGGTGATTCGAAGCATTTTCGCAAAGAAAAGTTGACGTTTGAGGTCGTGGATTTTCAAAGTGCATATCATGCCATTTTGGGGAGACCAGCCTATGCACGGTTCATGGCTCGACCATGTTACGTGTACCTCAAATTGAAGATGCCCGGTCCCAAAGGTGTGATCACTGTCACCGGTGATAGGAAAAAGGCAGAGGAGTGTTTTCAGAAGGGCTCCAAGATTGCCGATTCCCAAGTAACAGCGGTCGAGTTCGAAGAATACAAGCAAAACGCAGATCCGAGTGACTTGCTGCGATCCAAGAAGCCCGCCACAGAGTCTGCATTCCAGTCGTCCGGTGAGACGAAGCCTGTTCACATTCACCCGACCGACCCCGAAGCAGCTCCGACCCGCATCTCCACGACACTCGACCCAAAATAGGAAGAAGCGCTCATCCAGTTCCTCCGTGAGAACTGGGACATCTTTGCATGGAAGCCCGCTGACATGCCAGGTGTTCCCAGGGGACTGGCTGAGCATCGCCTAAGAGTCGACTCGTCTGCAAAACCAGTCAAAGAGCATCTTCGGCGGTCCGCTGTCCAGAAGAGAAAGGCCATCGGTGAAGAAGTGGCTCGACTGTTGGCGGCAGGATTTATCCGAGAGATATACCACTCCGAGTGGCTCGCTAATGTCGTCATGGTTCCTAAGAAGGACAAGTCGCTCCGAATGTGCATTGATTTCAAGCACATCAACCGGGCCTGCCCGAAAGATCACTTTCCTCTCCCTCGCATAGATCAAATTGTTGACTCGACCGCGGGATGCGAGAGGTTGTCTTTTTTAGATGCTTACTCCGGGTACCACCAGATCCGTCTGTACGGACCCGATGAGGTAAAAACAGCTTTCATCACTCCATTCGGGTGCTTCTGCTATATCACCATGCCATTCGGCCTCAAGAATGCCGGAGCCACATTTATGCGAATGATTCAGAAGTGTCTACTCACTCAAATCAGTCGGAATGTGGAAGCGTATATGGATGATATTGTTGTCAAGTCACGAAAAGGTTCCGACCTGCTCGCTGACCTTGCCGAAACATTTGCCAACCTCAGAAGGTATGATATCAAGCTCAATCCATCAAAGTGCACATTTGGAGTTCCTGGTGGCAAGTTACTCGGTTTTCTCGTTTCCGAACGGGGAATTGACGCTAACCCAGAGAAGATTGGCACTATTCTCCGAATGAAACGCCCTGTGCGAGTGCACGATGTCCAGAAGCTTACTGGATGCTTGGCCGCATTAAGTCGATTCATCTCACGACTCGGTGAAAAGGCACTGCCTCTTTACCGACTGATGAAGAAGGCTGACAAGTTTGAGTGGACTCCAGAAGCTGATGCAGCGTTTGCCGAGCTAAAAGCTCTGCTCTCCACCCAGCCGGTGCTTGCTGCTCCAATCAGCAAAGAGCCTCTGTTGCTCTACATCGCAGCCACAGGACAAGTCATCAGTACTGTGCTAACGGTCGAGCGGGAAGAAGAAGGAAAAGCTCTCAAAGTTCAGCGCCCAGTGTATTATTTGTCTGAAGTCTTGACTCCATCCAAGCAGAGATATCCTCATTATCAGAAGCTTGTGTATGGAATATACATGACCACAAAGAAGGTTGCTCATTATTTCTCTGACCATTCCATCACAGTCGTCAGCGACGCTCCACTATCAGAGATATTGCACAACAGAGATGCAACTGGTCGAGTGGCCAAATGGGCGATTGAACTTCTTCCCCTTGATATCAAGTTTGAGGCAAAGAAAGCCATTAAGTCCCAGGCGATAGCAGATTTCCTCGCCGAGTGGATTGAACAACAGCAACCGACTGAAGTTCACTCGGAGCATTGGACCATGTTTTTTGATGGCTCTAAGATGTTGAATGGTTCCGGTGCTGGGGTTGTCCTGGTTTCCCCCAGAGGAGATAAGCTCAGATATGTGCTCCAGATTCACTTTGATTCCTCCAACAATGAGGCAGAATATGAGGCCCTCCTATATGGGTTGCGCATGGCCATTTCACTCGGCGTCCGTCGCCTAATGGTCTATGGCGACTCGGATTTAGTGGTCAATCAGGTGATGAAAGAGTGGGACGTGAGAAGCCCAGCCATGACTGGATACTGCAGTGCAGTGAGGAAGCTGGAAAAGAAGTTTGAGGGGTTGGAGCTCCATCATATACCCCGACTGAAAAATCAAGCAGCTGATGATCTAGCAAAGATAGGTTCCAAGAGAGAAGCCATTCCGAGTGGTGTGTTCTTGGAGCATATACACACTCCGTCGGTCAAAGAAGATCCTTTCACCGAAGAAACTCCGCAGCCCAAGAGCGCCACAGATCCGACTGAAGTTGAAGTCCCAGCGGTGGTCGACTTGATCATGGAGGTTTTGGTGGTCATTCCCGACTGGACGATTCCGTATGTCGCATATATCTTGAGGAAAGAGCTTCCGGAAGATGAGGAAGAGGCTCGACAGATCGTCCGTCGATCTAAGGCCTTTACCGTAATCAAAGGACAATTATACAGAGAAAGCGCGACTGGAGTCGGTCAGAAGTGCATAACACCAGAAGAAGGTCGACTCATCCTCAATGATATTCACTCGGGGACCTGTGGTCATCATGCGTCCTCTCGGACCATCGTGGCCAAAGCATACCGAGCCGGATTTTACTGGCCCAAGGCGAATGAGATGGCAAAAGAGATAGTGGATAAGTGCGAGGGATGTCAGTTCTACTCGAATATGTCGCACAAGCCTGCGTCAGCTTTGAAGACCATCCCACTCGTCTGGCCTTTTGCAGTTTGGGGGCTGGACATGGTCGGTCCTTTGAGAACAGGACGAAGCGGTTTCACGCATGTACTGGTGGCAGTCGACAAGTTCACCAAGTGGATCGAGGCTAAACCAATCAAGAGCCTTGACACCGGTACTGCTGTTAGCTTCATCAGGGAACTAATATTCAGATATGGAGTCCCGCACAGCATCATTACGGATAATGGGTCGAACTTTGACTCAGAGGAATTCAGAGCTTTCTGCGACTCCCAGGGCACACGGGTCGACTACACTTCAGTCGCCCATCCGCAGTCGAATGGACAAGCAGAACGAGCTAATGGACTGATTCTTAAGGGATTGAAGCCTCGACTGATGCGTGATCTCAAACACGCGGCTGGAGCTTGGGTCGATGAACTTCCCTCTGTACTCTGGGGACTGCGGACCACACCTAATCGGTCGACCGGAAGAACTCCATTCTTCTTGGTCTACGGAGCCGAAGCGGTCTTACCAAGTGATCTTCTGCATAATGCTCCCCGAGTCGAAATCTACAACGAGGCAGAAGCCGAACAAGCGCGGCAGGACGCAGTCGACCTTTTAGAGGAAGAAAGGGAGATGGCTCTGATCCGGTCGACCATCTACCAACAAGATCTGCGCCGTTTCCACGCCCGAAATGTGAGAGGTCGAGCCTTCCAGGAAGGAGATTTGGTTCTCCGAGTGGATCAGCACAAACCACAAAAGCTGGCTCCTTCTTGGGAAGGCCCCTTCATAGTCACCAAGGTCCTCCACAATGGGGCGTACCGTCTTTACAACGTCGAGCATAATTTCGACGAGCCCCGAGCTTGGAACGCGGAGCTACTCCGCCCATTCTACACTTAAGTTTTATCATTCGGATGAGTTGCAATAAAGTACTTTTGTAGTTCATGGACCTCAAAATAATAGTGTCATAGTTCCTCCATAATATCTGTCACTTTTTATTTTTGTCCAATGAAATTCCCCTCAGTGGGTGACTTAGTTGCGAATCCGTTTCACCTAAGTTTGTAAAAATCCTACCGAGTGGTGAGCCAGACTCCCACTCGGAGACTTAGCTGCGAATCTGTTTCGCCTAAGTTATAAAAATCCTACCGAGTGGTAAGCCAGCCTTCCACTCGGAGGCTTAGCTGCAGCCTCGTGCTCGCCTAAGTTATAAAAATCCTACCGAGTGAAGAGCAACCCTCTCACTCGGGGGCTTAGCTGCAGTCCAAGCACTCGCCTAAGTTATAAAAATCCTACCGAGTGGAGAGCAACCCTCTCACTCGGGGGCTTAGCTGCAGTCCAAGCACTCGCCTAAGTTATAAAAATCCTACCGAGTGAAGAGCAACCCTCTCACTCGGGGGCT